>NW_010530559.1:12665-45583 GCF_000687285.1 Phaethon lepturus | reverse complement strand
GCAGTCAGAGCACCACATGCGAGGGCACAGCACCTCCCACCAGTGGCCCACCAGCACTTCCCTCCCGCTTCACGGCTGGCTCTCCAACAGCTTGCTTGGACCCAGAGGACAGTGTCACACCCAGTCTGTTTCCCACTTTAGACAACAAAACTTGCTTATAACGTTGCAGGAGGACAGGGGCACAAGAGGTGTAGTACAAAGCCTAGAAACCACATTCCAGCTTCCAAGTTTTAAAGCCCACAAGCCAACTGGGCAACAAAAAAGTCCTCATTTTTTAGCAGGGCTTACTACCCTCCTCACCTCTTAGAAGCTCTCCTGGAAAGTATGGGAGAGATATACAATCAGATCTGGGTTTATATGAAATACAATGTTAACTACCCTTGTCATATTTCTACCCTGACCGCAAGCCTCTTCTGAGCTCTAAGTCCTATTGCAGCCACATTTTGGACTGTGTACCAGAATGCAGGGCTGTAAAAATGTGTCTTTCTGATCCTATATGCTTTGAAGGGTTGAATTTGCTACACAGTCATACACAAAATAACCGAGTCGCATTTCACAGAGATTAAATTATTTTGCAGCTTCCATGTTTTTCATCAACCCTCTCTACCGCCACTAGGAGCTCACAGCCAAGCCTGCAATGTTTCCAGTGACACTGATCCAGTCAAACTGCACCTCCGCCTTCCCTTACTGGGACATAACCCTGCCAAAGTCTACGCAGATGGGCTTGCCAGGCATGGTAAAACATCGCAGTTGGGAGTCTGGATCCAACAGTTAAAGGACTCCTACAGCCGTACCCCAAATCCGTGGGAGGGCAGAGACCCTGGCAAAACGGTGTTGCAGGGAAAACAGTAAAACCCACTCACCTCAGATGACCTGATTTTTCTCCCTTCCTTGCCCTGGTGCCAACCGGGAGGGAACAACCAGGCTTGAATCCTAACCTGCCATCAACTTCCACAAGCCTGGGGGAAAAGTCCCCTTTCTATCAGCAAACAAGCACACAGGTGTGCTTAGCGTGGTGTGAAAAAAATAATATATATAAGCATGTATGTCTGTATGTGTATATACATGTGTGTGTATACACAAATACATATACACACACGTATGAGCAGGCATGTTTACAGGTAACGGATAAGAAAGATGTCACCTAAGCCAGGAAAAGGATACCAATAGCCTGATGTGTAGGAGCTCAAACGTAAGCACCCTTCCTCACTCATCACTAACATACAGCTGGGCACCTGATGCCAGCAGAAAGTGATGACCTGGCAGGGTAGGGACTCGCATCTCCTCAGGTCACTTCATTCTCTTATATCCATGACCCTGTAACTACAGAAACCTGGCCCATGACACAGCAGGGCTGGCGAATCGTTCACTGATGCAATCGGTGTCCTACATCATCAGTTGTCTAAGTCCATGACATTGCATAGCAAGCAAAGTGCTTTTTAAGTAGATGACAGGAAGAGTGAAAGGCGCTTTGCCCAAGTCACCGGAGCAGAAAGTGACTTCCAAAAACCAGCGAACACCGGCAAGCTCATTATCCTGCAGCTCACAGGCACTGAGCCAGAAGATCTGGTGACTGTTAACAACATGCAACCGTATGCACATTCATAGCTTACAAGCAAGTAAGTACCGAGAAACAAAATTAAAAGCAAAACCAAACCAAAACAATCCAATAATCATCCACTCATCAACTTTACACAGCAAATCATCTAAATGACTTTCCTCCAGGCTGTCCCAGTCTTACTTTCAAATAATAATGCTTTAAGCATCTTAATCCAGACTGAAATGAAGAGCAAATGCAAATCATTTTTTGCATGGAAAAGAGCAACTCATTCAGCACGTCTACCCACGAGTTTATGGAGAGGACAGACAACACCGGCCTGAAAGGCCCAGGCGTTAGAGCCAGCCCTCCCGCCCCACCCAGGGAGGGAGGCAGAGCAGTTTGCTGGTGTTAAATCCTTCCTGAAAAGCAGCTAGTAGCCAGTTACACCCTACAATACAAGCAGCTGCAGATTCATCAGCCTCATTTCCCAGTTTTATGTAGCCACTTGACAGCACTGATGTTTTCAGCTTGGTTTCAATTTTGCCTTACGTGAAAACTGCAGCGCTGAGAGACGACTGACCTTTCCAACATCCCTTATACAGTATGACTTCAAATACATCCATGATAAGCCCGTTTGTGCCATCAGGCATCTTCCACTTAGATAGAATACTAATGCTAAGATAGAGCTGGTGTTTCTGTACACCTCTCATTAAAAGATCTCCAAAACACTCTACCTAGGTGGTTTATGCTGCAGTCAGCCCTGCTGTGAGACAAAGGAATATGCTGGGATCCTTCCACACAAATGAAAACCAGCTTGTCCCGAGGAGAATGACACAGGACAACACGCCCATGAGGGTAGTTTCAGCATGGAAATGCAAACTCAGGAGGTAAATCACACAAGAGACAGCTGGGGCATCAGGCTCAGCACCATCACTGTTACAAAAAGATATATAGGACCCCACTAACAACTTATCAGGGTCTTTATTTTAAATCTTATTGGAAGAAAGGAACTCCTAGCAGCCAAACCACTTCTGAGATATTGCTCTTACCCAGAGGAATCTGTCATTTAGTGATCTGATGATGTTTTTCACAGCCCCTGTGCAGTGCTAGACAAACAGAATGCAGCTCATTCTAGGAAGCCATGCTGCTACACTGTTTCAGCAAACATGCTTGAATCTTCCTTGAGAAGTGCTAATCCTTTACTGAATTGAGCAAACACCAATCAAAATACATTTTTAGTTGACTGATTTCACCAAAAAGTCATTTTTAGATGGAGGGATTAAAAGCTAAATAGAGCAAGCAGATTGTTTAGACAAGCTGCAGTCTGGAAAAATAAAGAAAACAACTGTGAAATACAGAGGATTAAGAATTTGTTGTAAAGAGGGCCAAAATTTTAAACAGGTTCTGAGAAAAAAGCTGTTTCACCTCTCCGCAACAGAGCAAAACTGCACGTCAAATGCAGACACATTTATTAATGATGCTTGCTGCTTAGCTACGCTCTCTGAAGTGCATTTCCTTCCCCAAAACAGCTCTCACACAGCTTTGCTACAGCAGCATTAGGAAGCAAAGAAGTCTGATGTACCATGCTACGCTGGCACAGTCTCACACCTTTCAGGTTTCTGTCACTTGCTTTGTTGCTCTCCTAACTAAAAATAAGAACTAAACTGCAAACAATCCTAAGCTGCAAAACATCCACACACAACTCTGCAGCTCTGGAGGTGGCATCTGCATGAACCCCATGAGCCTGTTTCTCAAGTCACATGCCACCAAAGGGTTCAATGCACTAGAACGAGACCAAGAATATTCCCAGAAAAGGTTTCCTCTCCCACCTGAAGTCAGGTGCTTCAAAAGACACTTAGAAGGACAACAAATGCAAGGACAAATACCAGTACCAATTGTGCTGTGTCTCTGTTGCATGCAGACAGGAGCCCAAAGGGAGAGGTACAAATGGCAACACACTTTCACAAGTCTGAAAAACCCTACAGAATTGCTATTTCCCCCAAACAGATTTCACCACTAAACTCATCTCCAAACGTAAAACGTACTTTGATTTATTGATGGCTCTTTTCAGCTTCTTCTCCAGTTGTTTCATCCTTCCCATGGCAGCATTGTATTTGGCTGCAGTCTCCTTGTGAACCAACTCACTTCTCGTTTTGGTCTGTTCTGCCTCCATGACCTTCAAGAGGGAAAAAACCAAGGTTGAGCAGTAAGACACAATGATCTGTTTCTTATAATTTTAATTCACAGCATCTTCATAATCTCTCCAATCAACTCATGTCAGGAAAGTGAGGGTATAGAAAAACACTACTTTCAATGAACCTACTTAAAAGTATTTCCTGAAAGGAGCAGCAATATGTCAGATTTGCAAACACTGTGTTAGTTACGACAGAGGTGTTGCAGCTTCTTGTATAATATCTGTTACGTGAAGTTCAGAAGAGCCTCAA
The DNA here is from genome assembly GCF_000687285.1 of Phaethon lepturus. Classification (NCBI taxonomy): domain Eukaryota; kingdom Metazoa; phylum Chordata; class Aves; order Phaethontiformes; family Phaethontidae; genus Phaethon; species Phaethon lepturus. The sequence goes on along the minus strand of NW_010530559.1, from coordinate 41,599 downwards.
ATTTTTGGATCATCCATTTTTTAACCCAGTCAGATATTCAGGAGCAGAGCAGCGTTAGCGGAAGTCACCCAGTTACATTTAACAGCGTCATTTCCGTTCCCTCCTGCTTCTCTGAGGGGAGCTTGCCTTTCCCAGCAGGGAGCCAGCAGGCTGCTCAGCCCCCAGCTGCAGTCCCACCTCTCTGGAAAAGGCTGAAAAGCAACCACAGCGGTGGGAGGACTGAAACGCAGTCCAGCCTGAATCACTGGTCACCAAAAAACAGCGTGTCCAATGACTGCCTGTTTGCAGAAGGCCAGGAAGCCGGCTTTTCTCTTACAACAGCTGACCAGCCTTCAGAGCACGATTTCAACACCGAAAACACACAGAAGTTTGAGCCCTGAGCTGACATCCCTATCAGGCAGGCGGGGGATGCTATGCTGATGACCAGTCCGCTGTCTGGGCCGGCAGATGCTTAATGCACAGCAGTTCCAGACCCGGCACGGCAGGCGCTCTCCACCGCCCGCGGCACGGCAGCCGCTCTCCACGGCCCGCCCGGCCCTTCCCAGCCAGTCGGACTGCAGCCCTGCATGCAAGCTAGAAAATTCTTCACGCAACCATTTCTTCAAAGCTTTATAAACAAATGCTCACTGCTGTGGCGTTTTGCAGCAATTAGGAGTCTACAAAAGCAGTAGGAAAAGTAGATGTCCCTCCACTAGCTGCTCTGCTGGTATCCTATAGTCACACTTTGCCAGTAATTCCATCCAGGGTACTTCCGTTGCGCAGATTTGAGATGTCGGAGGTGTAAGTCAGAAAATTTGTTTTCTTTAATGCACCAGCAGTCAAGATCCAGACAGGGAGGTAACTGATCTGTTTAAAGTAAGAGAAATGGTGACACCTTTCCATTGGTCTATCAATGAGGAGAAAGTAGGCATTTTTCAGGCTCCTTCTCTTGCAGCTCTGAAGGTACTGATAGAAAAAATGGCAGGACTTGATTTTTTCTGGTACTGGAATTCAAAATGTCTCAGCTGTGAAACCAACTGCTCCACAACTTCAAGCAAATTTGCTCCAACTGGCTTCCGCCACCAGAACGTGCATCTGAACTCTCAGATCCAGACAGAGAGAATATTCAAGCCACCTTGATTTTAAATAACCTCACCCACAAAGCTCTAATTTCTTGAAAGTGTCATAGCCCTCAGGCTGAACTGAACATGGAAAACAGCACGGTCAGCTTTGACTTTCTTGGAGTTGCTGCTTCTTTCAGGAAAACTGTCATGTTGTTCTTTCTGATGCCTAAATGAAAGCGTGAAACTGCTACATGCCAAAGCTGAACTGGATCAACATCAACTAGAAGCTCTTACTGTCACAACTGGAGGCCACGTTTTGCTCATCTGCACACACCACATTAATAAACAAAGAAGTTGCTACAGAACTTTAAACTACGAGAAAGAAAGGTTTCTAAAGGCTCTTTAGATATACAATCATATACTCAACCCCAACACCTTTCAACTATTTTACATATATAAGTAAGGCATCCACTTTTGAAGAAAGGTTAAAAAAAAACCCAAAAAACTATCAGATTCATAACAGGCTTTCCCCTGCATCCTGAAAACAAGTTGCAGCCTCTTATCTTGAACAACTGTTCGAAACCTACGTTGATGCAATGACTTCCTCTAGTGAAATGTCAGACAAAGCTGGTTTTAGCTTGGAAGTATCTTAAATTAAAATGCAGTCTCCAAAGACTGCACAGAAGCTGGTTCGCCTTCTTTGTAGCATGGCAAGCAAAGTGCAATTTAAAAATGCTGGAAGCTACAAAATAATGAAGCGGTTGGAATTTGCCAATGCTCAATTAAATGTCAATCCCTCACATCCATTCTTGGGGCAAAATTAGCATCCCCTTTGATATCTGGGATGAACCACATAAGTACTACCAGCATCAGGGTCATAAAGCAGGTTAGGTGTCCAGTATCATGTTGATTTTGCACATCTTTAATATCAAACATCACAGAAATGCTGAACCCTGCAGAACTGGGATTTGAGGATGACAGATCGTAAACACCTCTGAGAAAATACGGAATTTGCTGCCAGCCATATATACCCACGTTCATTACCCTTTCCAGAAAGAAAAAAAAAGGTTCCATACTTCATCCTTTTGAGAAATCTGTGATGTAAGGAAAACCATCTGCCCCCACTCCTTTGTTTTCCTATGGGTGTTCCATCACCACGCTCACATTACCCGCACAAGTCTGCGGAGAGGACAGAGACAGCCTGTCCCCCTTCCCCGAGGACAGCGGCTCAAGGTGCACACCCAAGGCTGAGGACAATACCTGGAAGATTGTGAGGTATCCCTGTGGAGATCCATCACCTGCCAAGATGCACTTAAGCATTTCGTTCAGACAAGAAGAAACAAAAAGGCCATCCACCCCTCCAAAATGCCAAGCGGCCTTTAAATGGAGCAGCTGTCCATCAGGGCAGGTGGACAGAAACAGACTGCAAACCGTGCTGCCATGTCTACGGCTGGGAGGTTCAATGTAAGACCAGCTAGGGAAAGCCCTCACCTTTTAAAAAGGTCTTAGAAGACAACTGGCAAGGCTCGTGTGGGAAAGAAGTATTTTTTATCGGACCTAATAATACAGTTGGGGAAAAAGCAATTTTATATGGACTCGTAAACAAGCTTTTGGTCAGTTACCAAATAAGCTGTTTTGTCCAATAAAAGTCACTGTGCTTCTACCACCAACCTTGCCTTGCTGATGCTCCTAAACCATCACAGATGCAACAGCATCACTTCAAAAAGGAAGAGATAAAAGTGAGGATGACACCACTTCAAATTAAGACTGCTCAAGACACACCTCTCCTCCTTATATTGTACCTGCCATTCATACCCTTGGGGTGAGCAGGGGATGTACTCCTACACAAAAAACGTCCAGAATGGGTGATCTTCTAGGATTCCCACACATTAATTTGACACTTCTGTAGCCTACACCTGTCCTTAATTACCAGACTACCTATTCCAGGCAGAACTCATTCTCCCAGGTAGCACAGGCTACAAGATACAACTATTGGAAAACAAAACAAACAAAAAACCCAACACAGGTATCAAGCAATTCCTCTTCTCTCCTTCCCTACCCTCTATTTCCAACCCAGATGTCTAGGAAAGGAAGGTCGGTGTAGAGGATGTATTTTTAGCTAATAAGTCTGTAGCTTTGTTCCCCCAAAATAATCTGAAGTCAAAGATGGATGCCAGGCAAAAATTCAGTAATAACAACAGATGCAAAAGAAAAATTTATCAGTGAAATTACGCAAAGCTGACCATCTAAGACAGAGAATTACTCTGAACAACTGTTTGTTTCCCAAAAAAGTTAAATGGATGGCTCTTCTAGGGGAAGAATTAGAGATAAAAGAGGTAAGAGAGAAATGCAAGATCAGTAAACCAGGAGAAAAGAATCAACAATACAAGGGATTGCATTTAACCTCTGCATTTCCAGGGTGAAGTGACAGAGAGATTAGGGCAGGGAAGGAGGTGGATATTTTTGTTGTTTCTTTCACAGACTCTTCTTTTCCCCACTTTTTCTCCAAGTATTTGTAGCTGCAGGAAGTATCTCTTCTATCTCTTCTCTCTACATCATGGAAGCACCCACGCATTTTACACTGACAGATGGTACTTCACGGTGTAATATCAAAGGGAGCTTCACAAGCCAAATTAAACCAAGAGGGAGCATGCCTCCTCCCTCTGCACTCCCCCCTCATCCCTTCCTTTTTAAAATGTCTGATGATCAAGAGCCAAAACATTTCTTCTCCCTGCCAGAATTTATGAACTGAACATATCTCAGGAAAGGCTGTAAAAGCAGAACCTTTTTAAGATTGCAGATTGCATCGGCAATTAGAAATTAGCAATTTCTCTTGAAATTCATGAAGGATCTTCTTTTCTGCTCCAGCTTGTCTCAAACTTGAGGTAAGACACCTGTCAGCACTTTCCTTTTGTACACATTTATGAATAATTTTCAACAGGAGTGTAAATGTGAAGATCTCTCTCCTTCATCACTCAAATTCTCCATCCTTTGACTCTTTTGTAGCCCTGCTCCCCGCACTCCAAACTGCAGCATTGTAATTCAAGGTACTAGCAGATAGGTAACACACTTCCACTTCCCAAAAACATTTTCTCCGTATTTTAAAATACAAACTGCAGTTACCAAAAACCCGGTAAGCCAATGGCTAACAGTGAACAGTACTTTTCTTCTCCAGGCAGCTTAAGAGCTCATCAAACCTGTCTACATGCAAGGTAGGCCACTACATTTCCGTTATAATCAACAGAGAATTCATCTTACAATGAACTTGCCCCTCTGGTCACATGAATTGTTCTCCAGATACCGTCAACTTACTGATCAGACCTCCTTTGACTATAATGGAAGTTTAGGCAAATAACTGGGACATACAAAGTAATGTTCCAGACACCTGAAACCGATGAGCTAAATCCAAGCCTAAGTGTTATTACACTTATCTCAGATCTGTGGAGAAATGGACATCGAGGAAAAAACCACAGGAATTTACCCCAAAATACACATCAAGTTAAGAGTAGAAGCAGGTGAAGCAGCTGCCTGACTTGCAGGATTGCATCACAGTCCTGTGTGTCACTGTGGTCAACACATAGCTGAAGCACAGACACTTACAGGGATTATCTGCATCTTCACAGGCAGGCAGGCAGGCACGCAGCTCTTATTTAGGAAACACAGCTCAAACTGCAAGGTGAAAAAATTGCTGAGTGACAGCCTGTACTCCCTGTACCTATTCATGCTGTCTTGTCTGCTCCGTGAATAAAAACATCTTCCACATATTATGCTTCCAGCCTACCCAGGATAAGCAGAATTTCAGTAACTCTTCCATTTCTCACCTGTTTAATCATATGATTTTTTTATATCAGTGGCTACAAAAGCCTTGCTTATAGTAACCCGTTAGACTGTCACATTAAAAACAGTGTCAGTAGCTTTTCAGTCTATTAAGAAATCAAAAAGTAATTACAACATGCAATTCTTATCTCCATTTCCTCCCAGTGATGGTCTGCAAACAGCATTTCCTGTTTGGTACTCTGGAACCCAAATCTTTGTCCACATCCATGGGGTCAAGTGCAAAAGTAAACTGGCAGTATTTCCATACATGCCTGTACAAAAAAATAAGTGTCTCATTTGTTCTCTTGCCTATCCTTTTCCTTTATGCTCTCTGTTTGCACTGTTTGTCAACTACCAAACTGCTACAGGGCTTGGGTTTTGTTCCAAATTTCAGATTAATTATTTCAATAGAGCCTGCTACCTCTTCCTAATAATCGCAAATAAAAACACTTTACTCTTGCCTGACATTTTTGTCAATAGAGAAACAAATTAATTAGTACCCCACTTCTAACATTTGGCACAGAGGTGCTTTTCTGCACTTGATTCATTGCTGTACAAGGCCCTGTGCAAGATTATTCTCTGCCCAGTACAACTGTCATAGCTAAACACATGCAAAAAAAAGCTAGCTTTTTAGCTTTTATTTCAGCTTTTTGCTAAAGTGCAAAAACTTTCTCCAAGAGTGATTTTTATATGTGGAAGTGGAGAATTTCTATTTCTTAACCCTCAGCCTTCACCTTCAGAAACATTTTTTCCATTAGTAGTTTCTAGTATAATCAGTAGTTAATGAACTGGGTTAACACCAACACTGTGGCAGTCAAGGAGAATTTTTCTTCTAGTAGATCTCATCCTCCAACCTGTTTTCATTCATAGCTTAGTAGGGAATGATGAAGTTTTCTGCTCCTCGAGACCCCAATTATTCTGGTTATGTCACTGAACACTAAGCACTTCACTAATTACATGCATTGAAACCAAGGAAGTATTTACTCTGCTCCTAAAGAAGCTATAAAACTCAGTCAAGCCCTCCAAACAAACTAATGCTGGGTCTGTTCAGTCAGGACATCGAGCGGCATTTTCACCTTTCTTGGCTCTGGCCCTAGCCTTAAAGACCTCCACTATGGCCAATGAAAATCACGAGACAAACTTCCATGTAACTCTTTCAAAATCTGCTGTACCCTGGAAAGGTGCAGATAGGTGCCTTCTGGGAACTGAGCTTACTCAGAATATTTTAAGTACCAGGAAGAGTTGGGTAACACGTCTTCCATTCAAGGAGTCATCAGCTGCTCTACACAATCTAGTCTGTGACTGGGAGATTTTATAACTGCAGTAAATAAACCTAACATTACTGTTCAGCTGTAACCATCAGAGACATTACGGTTGGAATCAGTCCTCTGACAAGCAGATATTCTGCATTTAGTGATGATACGTATCAATACCACCAGCACGACTCCACCAAACACTGTCAGCAGTCGTCTTCTGCTCTAAATCACTGGGTTTGCCCATCTCAGGTGTACTGCTCTCACAGACTGTCAGGGAGGATTAAGGGTTGTAGAAGGACACAGGGATCCCCTTGAAATATCCAAGGAAAAAAGAGGAATCCATTTGGATTCTCAAAATTGCTAGGATTTTTTTCCTCACCCACCTCAACACAAATTTTCATTATGCCAGCTAAAGAGGCAGCTGATACGTGGTTGCTATCACTCTCCACCAGAACTCAGCAGTTTAGCAGTCAGGAGCTCTCAGCAACACCTTAGATGCGTCCAGTTTTCTCATCTATTTGAGAATCAAAAATTGTATATGCCTTTCTGAACTTTGCTCATATTGAACAGGGATAGCTAGGGAAAACGACAGCAGCTGGTGTCGTGACACACACACGCTGCAAAGGTGGGGCTCCCTTCAGAAACACCCAGAGGTTCCCATATCTGCAAATACCGAATGATAACAGGGACGATAATACAAGTAATACCCTGGAGGTTTTTTTCTTTTTTTTTTTTTTAATATATACCAGGTTTTCCATCTCTCCCCTACACACAGCCAACATCCTTTTTGTTCTCTGTTTCTTCATCAGGCAGCTGGTTTTCACAATTCCCTCTGAAATAGAGGCTTTCTTATAACCGAGAAGCTTCTGCAACAGAACAGAGCTACTGCATTGAGGACTGCAAGACAACACGAACATTGTATGGCACGCTAGTGTATTTGGAATACCAAGTTCAGCTTCACTGGCATATTAAGGGAACTCTGACAGAACAAAGGGTTTTAACTTCAACTTTTTGGTTCTTTCATGTTAAAAAAAAAACTTTCTGCCTTTTTTTTTTTTTTTAAACAGACAGGGGGAGAGAGACATGGCAAACAACAGGAAAATTCCTCTTGACAGCTGCTAAAATGAATACCGCCTTTCATTGTTAGACGGTGTTAGAAGGTTAGACCTCTTCTGCAGAATTAAAAAGAATTTACAAAGGAGGTAAGACCTTGTCTAAATTTGAAAGTTAATTCGGGATAGAGCAGTGTCCAAACTTAAAAAGCAACACACATTTTTTAGTAATTGTACATTCAAACACACGCTTCCAAAGCGAAGTGCCTTGTTCAACTTATTCCATACTAAGAACAGGTTATACTAAAATTGGAACATGTCCCTGTTTTTCCAGAGTAAGAGTTTCCATAACATGTGCATTCAGGAATAGCCACCCCTATGCAATTATTCTGGCATAACTTCAAATGCAGATACGCCTTAAGACATTGTTTATCCCATTATAGATGGTAATTTTTTTTCTTTAGAGAGCTACTTGCAGAGACAGATAGAGAACTACAGTTGTCCCAGTAGCAGCCCAAGGCCCAAATCATTTAACCTTAGGCTTCATAATTTTCTGTAGCTTCATTTTCTACATATCACATACCTGGACCAATACAAAAATTTGGTCTTCCAGAAACTAAGCCTCATACACCACAAAACACAAAATATGGAAGAGACAGATGCTGGGGCAAGTTTGTATTACCCTCTGAGTAGCGTGGTTGAGCATCTCTTGCCATGCAGAGTCAAACTGACGTTTGTCATCTTCCAGCAGCCTCTGCTCAGCAAGTGAAATGGTCTCTTTTGCAGCACGCAGCACTTCAGTGGCCCTCTGAAAATCTTGAGTCGCCCTCTGAGCTTCCAACTGTGCCTAAAAAAGAGAAGTTGGGATCAGAGACAAAGGAACCCTCACAGTCATGTTTAGAAGATCTACTACACTAGTCCCACGACTTTAAAAACACCATGCCAGCATTGCTTTTTCCCAACCTTTTACTTGGAAGTGACACATTTCCTCACTGGACTAAGTACTGCTAAGACAGCAGTTCCCACCCAAACAGGTAATTTACAAAGAACTGTCTCACGGTGTTCATAGTCAAAAAACTCACAGCTGATGGCCTACAAATAAGCACCTGGCTGAGAGGTAAACACCTTATGATGTAGGTTTAATCACTGAAAAACAAAACAAAACTCAATAGCAAACTTGTAGCTTGTCAAGAACACATTGAGAATGGCACTCCCTGAGTTTAGTCAGGGTGGATTTTTATCTGGTGCACTATCAATCACACTGAGGAAATGTTTTGGAAGTATTACATGCTATAAAGCATAAACAAGTTTTCAGAGAAGGTGGCTGCTAATTCTTTGGATGTTCTTCTACTTTATTATCGATGGGACACAACTGGTGCAGCAAGTCCCCTATACACAGACATGAAGGTAACCAAGGGAATTTGCAATGCATGTAAAACACAGATAAAGGCCCTGCTATGTCCTTTGGAAACATCTGCTGCTTTTCAGCAAAATAACATGAAGTTTGAGCTTGAAGGAAGTATTGTCAAGTGTCTGCATGGAAGCAGGGGAGAACAGAGTCTTCTGGTGAACTATATGGTTCTTGCTGTGAGAGCAAAGACTCCTCCAAAACAACATACAACCTTTCCAGCAAAGCAAGCACAGCTTAGGAGCCATTTAATCAATGAGCTGTCATCTCTTATTTTAGACACCAAAAAATTCTCAGAGACATTGCATTTACAGACCACCTTCATCTCTCCTGAAGGCTCTCATGATATCCAAATCTCAGTCTGAACAGTCCTCAAAGCAAAACGCTCACAATCCCATCTTGTAGGCTGGAGACACCTCCATTTTTCACAGCTGAGTGTCAACCCTCCAGGGTCCCTAACACAGCAGCAAGCCCTTGCTTATTCAGCCCAAAAAGGGAGAGCAGCCAATAAAGCAGAAATAATGTCAGTCATACTGCAGATTTCAGTAGTACCGTGGTGACAAAAGTCATCACAGAATTCAGCAGTCTGCAGTGTTGCTCTTTAGCACCAGGTGAGAAGACTTAAACGTTCAGAATAGGTGACTCTACACTGAACAGACAAAGAGTATCCATAAACAAATTACTGGTGTTGGCTGGGTTTTTGTCGGTTGGGGCTTTTTTTGCTTTCTTGGGTTTTTTGTGGTTTGTTTTTTTTTTTTAAATAATATAGAGATGTCCTCTCTGCTTATAGTTAACTCTGAATGACTAGTGATTTTAGCATTCAGGCTTTCAAACTGGCAGGTTTCACATTGTTTTCCTTCATCAGAAATTTTTAATTTCTGAAGCTTTTGGGTTCATTTGCTATCTCTTAACTATATGAGCACTTCCCTGCTCTAGAGCCCTTTTGAAGCTGATAAACAAATACCTTGTTTAGCTCAAAAGTAAACTCTTTACCTGAACCTTTCTATATTATATTTCATAAACTTTTATTTAAAGTAGTATTTTTGAGCTGTTTTGCACTGAAACACCACCCTTCAAATGTAAGCTTCACATTCAGTTAATTGAACATCCAGCACTGTGAAGACAGTTTTTGTTTACACATCAATGATTTTTTTAAAAAATTAAACTGGAATTACCCAGTTTATACCCATGGGAAATGCCTTTGACCAGACATAACTGACAGAACAAACTAATGAATAAAATTTTACATGTCATGTATAAACAGCAAAGGAGTCTGAGGCTGAAACAGGGGAAAGGACTCTGACATACAGAATACTAAATTGAAGATAATGAAGTCTTATGAATAAAGGAAGAGGCTTTAGCGTGAAGAAATGGTGGTCATTTGGGAAGTGGCTAAAAGTCCCTGATACAAAATGGGAAATAAGTAGAACAATGGTGCATTTCTCCAGCAAACAGCTGGCTACACCTCCTCAACACCAGCTGCATCAAATACCTTCACACTTAAGACACCACAGTTATTTGTAAAGGTAATGGAAAAAACCCTTCCCTCCCTGCCCCGTGGCAGGGGAGATGGACACCTAATATAAACACAGATCTCAAAAGGAAATAAAGCACACTAAGTTTCCCTCACAATGTCTTGAAATAGCAGCAAGCTCTTCTTCCTTCCTTCCCCATCACACAGAGAGGTACTTCACCCCAAAGTGACCGTGGAAAAATAGGAGTTATGTGTCAGAGGTCTTTCAGCTACTAGCTGAGGAGGGAAATCAAAGGCATCACAATCAATGCAGTAATTTCCTTCCAACCAAGGTCCTTGATGCACTTCCTTCTGAAGTGGCTGTTGGTGTTTTCCACAGAAGAGAAATTCATTTAACCATGTCTTTTGCTGCTTTCAGGCAGCTTACACCTGCCTAAAGCCTCCGTGAAGAGCCACGACATTAAAGTGTTAATTTGCATGCAGGCCTGCACATCCCAAAGCAGCACAGCGGTTTGGACCAATATTAGTGGATGAACAGCATCCTGGTGTAAATTCATCATTAATATGGTCTCTTAGAAAGTCTAAGAAAAAACCCCACACATTATACCTCCTCACCACTCCAGTCACCAGCTGCCTGTTTCAAATGTATTAACACACTTTATAAATCCAGAATAAGCCTGACTAAAGATTATTTTAATTTAGCCACTAACCTAAACCACGGTACCCACCAAGCACAGGAAAGCCATCTGAGGGTCTTTAAACAAGGCTCAACCTAAGTTTCCAATAAAGGACACAACAAGAAGCCTGAATCTTAGTATCCAAAATATCCTCTACTGAATTCTCTGAAAATTCACAACTTTTGTTTTTTTCTTCCAGTAAGTTTGGCCTATGCTAGTAAAAGGATCAAATGCAAATAAAGGCCAAAAGTTTTCCATAAAATCGTAGTTTGAGATGTGATTTTTAAAAGTGAAATAAAATGCAAGACTCCAGTAAGTACTGCAGAACAGTGCTGAGGATGTTGGGAGGAAGAGCAGGACTGATTTATGGAAGACCCTACGAGAGGGACCCAGGTCCCAATAACTTCCAGGCAGTAAGGCTGTCTGACAGTCTTCCTTCATCCCCAGTGAAGGCTTCAGCTCCATGGCTGCCCCACTGCAGGAGCGGGCCTGCCTGCGCAAGAAACAACTTACAAACACAGGAAAACAGACTGGCGACCCACTCCAAGCACAGGCAGAACCGCACCAGCAAGTAACTGCTGTCGAAACTCTAGTAAAACCAGATCCCAGGGGCAATGTGAGCACAGGAGAAGTAGTACAGTTTTCTCACCGTAACTGCATCAGCACTTGAAGGTTTCTGTTGGCACAGATACCCAGGTCAGGGATCAACACAGCTAAGCCAGCAAAAGTCTGCAGAGCATTAGGAGCTGAGTTACTAAATCCCCACAGAAAACAAGATCCAGTGATAGCTTGCAGTACTAGTTGATCTTCTGATGAAGCCTCTAAAGCACAATTGGCTGCACAGCAGGAAAATGTTCTTTATGGTAAGAAAAGCAGAAGCTAAATTTACAATTCAGCTAGATTTCTACTTGCAGCTGGACCTGTAAGACAGTGAGAGCTGAAGCTGTTAACAGGCAGGCCCATAGCTCTGGCCACATTCAGCTTCACGCCCTGTAACTGGGTGGGCAAACAGAAAACTGAAACAAAACCATACCTAAATACTCTCTCCCAGCTGTATATTGTTGTTGAATGCTACTCTGCAATGGCAGTTTGGAAACGCTGTGATGGAACACAAAATGCTTTTTGGTTTAAGCAAAAGAGTTAGTCCAAATAGAAACTTAGCTACAACTGTTGTCTGAAGTCAGTCTACAGTCTTTTATTTTAAGCAACTTACTGAAAGCCTGGGAAAGAAAAAAAGCAGCCAAATGCTAGAGTAAAGAATGATACATTAGTCATTAGAGAAACATCAGCAGGTTTGTGGTTTTGCCAATGTGAAAAATGATACTCAAACACTTTTTAGTTAGCACAGTTACTCAATAATTAGTCTTCATTTAAAACTCCCTCCAGCATGTACAAGTTGTTCTGCACCATCACTGACAGATTGCTCACACTCTCAGTCTCAGGCCTGCAGGTCACTCAGTTCAACAGAAGAGAGAGTAGCCATGTTATTCATGTGCTTTTAAAACCATAGAGAACAACAGGAGCTCACGTCTCCACCCAACCTCCTGACATTGTGTATGAACTTCATCATTTTAGACAGTGGCTGTTTCTCTCAAAAGACCAGAATTCAAAATTCAAATGAATGGCTGAAAACTAGGTTATTTTGCTTTCAAGCACAAACTAGTGTTCAAGTTGAGAGGTTTAGCCCTGGGGTAGCACGAGGGAAAACGTACTAGGGATGAGGACAAAAATCTGAGGGAGGCTGCAGGCAAGTGGGATGTCAACTTTCTGCCTGTCACCCGTATTGCTGGGGCTTCATGGAGTCCGATATAAAAGCGAGCATCTCTTTCAAAAAAGTCAGAAGGAGCTAGGCCAGTGAAACCCCTTACTGAAAACAAGAAAGCCTTGACACCTTGGGAACTGGGGAACCTGTGCCCCAGCTCCCACTGCCACAGTGACCGTGAGCTCGTTGTGCCTCACCATCAGTGCCTTCTGCCAGGAAACTCAACCGCATGTCTTCACCGCTGCAGACCCCACCACTGTTAGCGTAAAATATAAAATGGGACCCCTTGAGAAATGCAGTTAAGCAGCCCCAGAGACCTTGGCTACGGAGAACCCCACCGTCACAGCAGCCTCTGTCGCACGCCGTCCGCACAAAGCGCCAACTCTTTCGGCTGCTGTGTTCATCCCTCCTCTGCAGCTCAGTACTCTACAAACTCTGCGACAAACAAGCCTCCCACAACAGTAAATCCCTTTCCTACAACACGCAGCACGCCTAAGAGTCCTGCTCTGCCCGCTCCTCTCTACCTGAGAGTTTTCTCTCTGCCGCGTTATCCACCCTGGGCCCTTCCGCACCGGCCGTCTCCTCTCACCAGCTCATGCTCCGCTCACCCCCCCGGCTCCGATACGCACAGCCCCGCACTTCCCAGACAGCTCCCAACGGCTCAGAGGTGACACGCAGTAGCGGCACTTGCAGAAGCAAATAGAGCGCTGCGATATAAAATACGTCAACTTTTAAAATAAACAATTATGTAAAATTAAAGGGGTACTGACAGGGTTCATAACTGCAAGCTATTAATGTATTGCTGAAAGGAGCTCAGTCCTGACAAACCCCTTTTGGGGGGATAAAAGATGCCTCCTCATGGGCAATCCTCTGCTTAGTGTACACAGGGCCTTGCACAGAAGGGAAGCATGCACCACAGCTGGATTATGTTGTTAGCTAAAGATAGTGATGAAAACAAAAAAGCTAGGCCATGGCAAGCTAGTAGAAGAAAACAAACCCAGGCACTTTTTAAAATGCAGTCATTCTTCTGGAATTGGCAGCAGCATACAGACAGATTTTCAGGCCAGCACAGACACATCTGCTTGTCCACTTTCAAAGAGGAAAACCTTGTACTCTTTAATTCTGAAATACAATTTTCTGTTTAGTCCACATCACATTTATTGCCCCAACCCCCCTTTTTAGCCAGAGCCCTTGCCCAGCTGATGTAGTTGAGGATTTTCCCCACCCTCCCACACACAGCTGGAATCTTCCGCGTTAACATCAACCAAGACACACACCTCTTCCTCGTTTCACCTAATCTCCAATTTTTGGTTTTGCCTACCTAGTTATACGGCACTACACAATATCACTGACACTGAAATATGGTGCAGCACAGCTATAGCATTACTCTCAGGTTAGCTGACATCAAATACACCCTGATAGACGCTGCCCAGCCTCTGACCCGCAGGCGCGCAGATAACGGCCGAGCCAGGTTGCCAGAAATAGATGCAGAGGGTACATTTTGTGGGGCCAAGCCTGCTACAGAATTTCTCCCCTTGGCCAGCCTCCCTTACCAGAGGGCCAGACCACAAGTGCTGGTAAATTCATTAAAAGAGCATCAGTAACACAACCAGCAAATTTCCCATTAGAAGTAACAGTCAGCAAAGATCAGTTATTTTCAAATATTTAAAGAATTGGCTTCTCATTTAGCCAGGTGAACCTATCTCATACCGTGCTGCCAAGGTCCTGACGCCCATTTTCTTTCAGCATCTCTGCACTATTGCCAATAGAAGGCATGAACAATCTCTGTTTATAAAATCACTGTAAGCTGGAGCGTGAAGGGAACACAGCTGCTGCTCAGAACAAGGCACCAGCACATTACGTGCTGGCCCAAGGCCTTTGCTCTAAAAGGCGCTTGTTTGTTACTGTGAAACCAAAGTCTCTCCCACTCATTAATCTTTAAAACAATAGTTTAATTGCTACCAGCAAACACATACTTGCTTACTAGCAAATAGATAATGATTAACTGTGTTCCAGTCACACTCCTCAGAAGGAAGCAAGTTTCAGATGTTTCCATTCTGGTTCCATCTCGTTCATTTAACAACATCCCACAGTAGTTTGCACAGCAAATCAACACCAGGGAACACGTTTTAAAACAGGAACTGTCCTCCATCAGTCGCCCACCAGAGTTGCCGTAGCACGGCCTGTCTTCAGGGATCACTCTGATCGTGATGACTGCACCAGAGCATTCTGCACAAGCTTCTGGCAGGGATGAGGCTAGCAAGATCACCGCTCCTTGACCACGTCATACCTGTCTTGCCCACCACTGCAGTGGGTTCAATAAGTCAGAAGCCTACAAGGTGAAGGCAGTTAAGTGCTCGCTGCAGCATTCACAGTAACTAGCTTCTGAGTGCTGCTGTTGTGGCTCCAGTTTCCCCTCAACCTGTTTCAATGCAACTGGCAGCCAGCAACAAGAGCAACCCAACACAAGGGCCCATAACGCTCAACATCCTAGCAACAATCTTGATACTGGCACAGCTGCACCCCCACCAAATCTGTGGATGATACTAAGTTAGGGGAGGCGGTTGAAAAGGCAAATGGCAGAACCTCAACTCAGTCAAGAGGAACCTCACAAGGTTCAGCAAGGAGAAGTGTGGAACCCTGCACCTGGGGTGGAATAATCCCATGATCAGCCCTGACAAAAAGGACCTGCGCGTTACAACAGGTGCCAGGCTGAAGAAGCTGAAAAGGTGCACTCTCATCACAAGTAAGGCAAACCATGTTCTAGGCTACGTTAAGCAGCCATGGCTGGCCAACCATGGGAAGCTATCATTCCTCCCAACTCAGCGCTGGTGAGGTTGCACACTGAATACTACATCCAAGCCCCTCAGTTCAAGACGGATGTCAAGACAAGGTCCAGAGGCCTACAATGACTCCTATAAGGAGGGCTGAGGGATGTGGGCTTTCTCAGTTTAGCAAGGAGGAGACTAAGGAGTAATCTAATTCGCTGCCAGCTAAAATTTGAAGGGGAGCTGCAAAGATGACAGTTGAACGAATGCTTCTCAGCAGTATTGGATGGTATAACATGGAGCAACAGCCACAGATGGCAGCTTGGAAGTTCAGGTTGCACATTAAAAAAAATAAATCTTTCCTACCAGGAGGGCAGTGTGACCCTCAGACAGGTTACCTAGAGAGGTTATAAATCTCCATCTCTGGGCATTTTCAAGACTTGGCAAAGCCACAGTTGATGCAATCCAGCAATGGTGACAGTTCTGCTTTGAGCAGGAGGTTAGATCAGATGACCTCCACAGGTCCTGCACAACCAGCATTTCTATCATATACCACCACGTTTTCTTACAGTTTATCAAAAAAACCAAAGAACACCATTGCAAAAAAATTGGAGTGGTGCTGAATGTTCTCCTAGATTCAGGCCCACACATTTATTTTCTTGAATAATCAGAATAGTCATACAGTTGGGGGGTGGGGTTTTTGGTTTGTTTGGGTTTTTTTAAGGACCATGACCTTCCTTGCACCTCTCCCTACAGACTAAAAACTCCAAGCCAAACCAGAACTGAGAGGCAGTAAAAATAAACCCCTTCTTGCTATAGGACATGTACAGATGCTTATAAAAAACTTATAAAATCCAAAGCCTCAGGAGTGATCTCATTTTGGCAGATCTATGAGGCTTTTTGTGAGCTATATATTAAACTGTGATGATTGTTTGCATTAGTCTCAAGAGTCTGAAACACCCTTGTATTCTTCAAGCTGTTTATTGAAAAGCTGTACAATTGTACACAGGTTAAAATTTGCTTTTTCAAAAGCAGAATTGAAGCTTTGTATTTGGGTAGAGAAGGCAACCGTGAAAAGGTGCATATAAGCCTTGGTAGAGCTTTTTGGAGCACAAACCATTTCCTCCCTGCTGTATAACTAATGAAATGCCTGTGGAATACAATGCCCAGATGTCCCTTAGTCTCTGCGTTTGATTAGATGTCTTGTACTGGGCTTTTTGGTCCCATCCATGCATCTACTCCTCTTCTGTAACAGAACTGACCTGACTCCTGGCTCTGTTTTATTTCCTGGTAAACCTGTAGTCTATAAAAAGGCCCAGGAAAATAGAGTAGACCTACAAAGCATGTTCTGAGAGACATCTAGCTCTGTGCTAAAGTTAGACCATATGTGTAACTCCCTTAGGACAGGATCACAAGCCATATTCCAAGAGACAACAAGTTCAGGGCACAATCAGCAGCTCACTTCATTAGCTACTTCTGTTACCAGCATACAGACAGTTGGTCTCCTCAAGACAGAATCCCACCTCCCTTCTTTAGGAGCTATGGAAGGAAATGAGAAAGAAGATATCTAAACATAAAATTTCCTTAAATGCCGTTAAAACCAATCCTGGACTGGAAAGAACAATCAGCTGCCAGCCCTCCTCTGTCCTCTGGTAGCTCCCATCCAGGCTGTATACAAGGATCTTGTGAAAGGAGGGCAAGAATAATAACCTCTGAAGCGATTGACACCACTGTGCACTCAAGTCATTTGAAACCTACTGGACTCCTCGCTGTTTTTAATCAATCTAAGCTCCTTGCCTCACAGGAGTAGAGAGCCGACACTCATTTGGGCACAGAGATTGTATGGGAGATACTACACCAAGCCTTTTGGCCCTCCCTCGTTTTTCATGAGGTTGTTGTGAGATGCTGGTCTGCTCGGAGTTACCCACACTAATTACCGAGTCTATGGCATCAGAATATGACAAACTGTTCATCCTAATACCATCCAGACACAGCCTTCTTGGGCACTCACTGCCATCTGCTTGTTACTTGTGCACTTGTTTGTGGCCAAAATTATAAAGCTGCTGCCTTCTGGAAGAGGGGATCATAAAATACGTCCAGGTTTTTGTCTCCAAGGTAAAATTTCTTATTAAGAAGGAAAAATATAAAGATAACCCTCCCTCCCAATATGCACCTGCGTTCTCAGGGCTCAGGCAGTGACTCAGTGAGTCTAGGCTTTACAGCTGGTTTCTAGGTTTACAGAGGCTCTGCTCTGCTCTGCTCATCTGCATCTGGCAGCAGCTTGCTTTGCTGAAATCAAATATAGAAGCAAGGAACAAACTGCCACAAATACACCCTGCAAGACTTACACAGTGTGCCTTAGTGGATTTTGCTAATTATCCAAGATAATAAACATTCAGCACATACAAATGCAACAAATGCATTCAGGAGAAACACCGGATCGTTGTCTCATCTAATTGCCACCAAAACAGCAAATGTCTGTTCGTGGAAGTTTCCAAAGTGTTGGCAAGGAAATGGCAGGCTGGTTCTGAAAGCACACCTGTGCGTGCATGGATACCAACATAAGCAAAGAAAAGGCACATGGGTAGGAGTTTCACCTGCGTGATGGGCTGTTCTGGACATGTTCTCCCGGTCCCCAGAAAGCCTCACACCCAGCAGCAACTGCCCATCCTCAGCAGCAGGGACATGCTCTGGAAGAAAGGCCCAGGCTGACCTTGTACATCTTTGTCAGCATGCGTGCTCACAGCTACTTTTGAGACAGTCATTTTCCTAATGGACCTGTTGAAGACAATTAATCTATTGACCCTTCAAAAATTTTCCTTCTGGAATTACACATGTCTCCATGGCATGTGTGAATAACAAGCTTGCTTTGCTTAAAGGAAAGAGTTGGGGGTGGTGTCCTGGACAAAAGAAGGGAGAAGTCCATTCTTTGAAGGAAAAGGTCTAGGTAGCAGCAGGAACAGAAAATTCAATTTCACTGCATAGCAATAAAACCCTCCTTTAAGAACAAACCATTAGCACCCTTTACTAAGTGAAAAAACAAATATCAGAAGCAGACACAAAAAAAAAAAAAAAAAAAAAAAAAAAAAAAAAGAGAGAGATGGACATTTCTTCCACATCCTGGCAGTAAAATTTAACTTCTAACAGTAGAACTACAAGTTTGCTGCAATTAAGAGAGACTGTTTTTTACAGAAACTGAGTCAATACAGAGCCATTCCCACACATGCTACAGAGAAATTAAGACTCTTCAGATCATCTTTTCCAGCAAGAACAGACAAGAACTCATAAATTCATACTGTTTTACTAGAATACATAACAAAACACCCCCAGAAGGCAGTGACCAACATCCATATCAGATTTGTTTTGGCAGCAGCCCCTAGCATGAACATTTATCATTTCGTAATAAACTCCCACCTACTTAGACCACTGTACACAACAAAGATCTGGGTGGCTGAACAACTCCCCCAAAGTTGAAAGACTTGTGCTACCTTCAGCAGTCGTCCCTGAGCAATTACCATGTAAAACAGGTACAAAAGATACCATCCCTGACCTCAGGTCACCCAGGCTCAAACACCAGCTACTATTTTTAATAGATGATCCTGTCTGTGGCTTACAACCTCTTGAAATAGCCTTTATGCATGGCCAGAAAAGATTGGGAGGAGAATCATAGAATCATTAAGGTTGGAAAGGACCTCTAAGACCATCAAGTCAACTGTCAACCGAACACCACCATGCCCACTAAACCATGTCCTGAAGTGCCACGTCTACAGGTTTTTTTGAACACCTCCAGTGATGGTGACTCCATCACCTCCCTGGGCAGCCTGTTCCAATGCTTGACCACTCTTTCAGTAAAGAAATTTTTCCTAATACCGAGTCTAAACTTCCCCTGGTACAACTTGAGGCCATTTCCTCTTGTCCTATGACTGGTTACTTGGGAGAAGAGACCAACACCCATCTCACCACAACACCCTTTCAGGTAGTTGTAGAGAGCGATAAGGTCTCCTCTCAGCCTCCTCTTCTCCAGACTAAACAACCCCAGTTCCCTCAGCCACTCCTCGTAAGACTTGTGCTCCAGACCCCTCACCAGCTTCATTGCCCTTCTCTGGACACGCTCCCGCACCTCAACATCCTTCTTGTAGTGAGGGGCCCAAAACTGAACACAGGATTCAAGGTGCGGCCTCACCCCAGTGCCGAGTACAGGGGCACAATCACTTCCCTACTCCTGCTGGCCACACTGTTTCTGATACAGGCTGAGATACTGTTGCCCTCCTTGGCCATCTGGGCACACTGCTGGCTCATGTTCAGCCGGCTGTTAAGTAGAACCCCCAGGTTCTTTTCTACCAGGCAGCTCTTCAGCCACTCTTCCCCAAGCCTGCAGCATCACATGGGGTTGTTGTGACCAAAGCGCAAGACCCGGCACTTGGCCTTGTAAGAGATAACAAAGCAAGGCAATCTTTCCTATAAATTATCATTTTTTCAAAAGCTGTAGATTTGCTTTTTGGCAATAGCTATGCAAAGTGCTACAGCTATGCAAAGGAACCCACAATCTAAATCTCTTGGGTTTTTCCAAATTGAAGAGGATGCAAAATTATGCTGTCAGACAACAGCAGAGGAAAAAGGAATTCATCTCTATTTTCACATCCCAGCACCCTTTGAGAACTGCTTACACTTTCCCACCACCTCCAGCATCTGCCATTGCATCTGTGGCTAAGCATAATAGCCAGATCACCTGTATGACTTCTTTCTGCCTAAACCAGCTGACACCTAACAAAAAAAACCCCAAAACTGCCCTGCCCTAGCCCTCTCCTTGTTACTTCAAAGAACAGAGGGTATTTCGACACCAACTTACCCCAGTATTCCAATATTTGAGACTTACTTGCCCAACACTTCTAGTATTTCACAACAGAAAAAGAACAAGAAAAAACATTCTTGAAGGGTAGGGAAAATAATTAGGTCATCACATTGTCAACAGTTACTGGAGAGGAGGTTGAACAGCTAGCTGGCTTTGTATTGCTGCCATCCAGAATAGCTAAGAACTGATGGATGCTTCGTGGGGTGGAAAAAAGAGACACCAAAAAAAGAGTCTTTTTTTTTTTCATCTCTTCTAGATAAATTCTTCAAAACAGTTAGATGAAAACAGTATTTTCTTTTACTTCTGGAAAGAAAAGCAGAAGAGGGAAGAACCTCTAATTTAACAAATCTAAATAATAGAGCCCACCAAGGCACATCTTCTACTAATGATGAGAAGACCAATTACAGTTTTTGCACCAATAGCTTATACAAACTAATCATCCATCAACAGAATAATGCTCACATAAAACAAAAATGTAGGATGTATAAATACCAACCCAAAATAACTAGACTCGTTCAATGAGGCATAGAAAGCACAGATAGCCACAGGAGATCTAACTTTTAGAGGGGTACATATATGCATAGAATTTATTGATACAGATATTTCAACAACCACGTGGATAAAAATTAGTTTCTACTATCCAAAGGTGCCAAGAACATAGTATTCGCAGATGGTTTTGCTACAGGTGCCACCTAGTCTGTGGGAAGTATAAGTAACAGAGCACTACATATGAATCAGGTAAGGATTCTTTTCAGTTCATCTGTGAAGTAGCAGCTGTTAGTGTTCCCAAACACGGGGCAGATTTCCAGCTGCTCGGGATTAAGATGGCAGAAACCTGCCAGTCACACTGACCTACTATCCTGCATTAGCAGGGTTGATGGGAAGACAAACACATTCAGGAGCTTTCCTTTACAGATCAGGTCTTTGGCATTAACTTTCCAAATCTGACCAGGCAACATCTGTTATCTTCTCAGCAGTTTAAGGACAGCTAGTTTGAGACACTCAAATATCACACTGCTTAACTAGATGACAGAGCCAGAACACAAATGTAAAATTATTTACTTAAACTTTAAGGCCTCAAATAACAGCGCTAGTAAATCAGCCAGGCAAAACCCAGCTGGCTGAACCAAGTAAGTCTCCCTGAGCTCCCTGCTTCCTAGGCATCGTCACAACTTCGGCCTGAAGGAAAACGCAACAGAACCATAATGCAAGTCTTTAAATAAGGTTTTCAGGTTTTAGGCATTCAAGTGGAGCAAACTGAACACACTGAGCACAAGTTCCATCTGGCAGCACTGAAACACTGCGCCATACGTACCTGAACGCAGGGTAGCAACTCCTACACGCTACTCCCAGGATTTCAATCACAACTGTGCAAACATGACAAGAGAGCACAAGAGGCACTCCATTAAATTTTGAGTATAGCAAAACATTTTATTTACTTAACCCAAAGTGCATCCGACTTCAGTAAGTTTACAAAACTCAGTGGATTCCCTGAAGTCCAGGAAGTGACTCCTCACCCTCAGTAATAAAATTACCGATGTCAGATTCCCTTGCTTGGCTTATTTCCTAGTCAGATGGGTGCCTGGCCCCACAGCCAGTCATGCACCATGTGGAAAGGGAGATGAATATACTGAGAACACCCCTGGGGATCACAGCAATGGGAACTCCACATTTCACAAGAGGATTGACGTCACATCGGCATGGTTTCCCCAAGATTTAATGATGTGTTTCGTAACAAAAAAATGAAAGAGGTGGTGGGAAGAAGGGGTTCAGGTCTAGAGCAGGTCCACAGGGAGAAGAAAGAGAAAAAGGACACACAGAACTTCTTAGGCCATCAGGTACAACCCGCAGCCTCCATGCTTCACCCTTTGACGCATCACCTCTTGCACAGCTCACCTACATTTCATCTCCCTACCATTTCTTTACAACACTAGGCTCCCTGATTGCCCACATGGCAACTCCCATGTCTCCTTTCTTTTCAGAGCACCCCAGCTATCTCCTCCCAGGCCAGGCTTGTGCTGCCTGCCTGCCTGCCTCCCGTGCCTGGCGTGCCTCAGCGCTCACCGAGGCCATCGCATCAGCCTCCGCTCCACAGACAAGTTTCTCGATCACCAACACGTTGCGTCCCAGTTCAGGAAGGGAATTGCTCCCCTGCCTCTGAGTGGCCTCTCCAACCCACCAGCCTAAGTAATCCAAAACCAAATCAGAGCCATTTCTGTAGGGTTGATTTACACACCTGGGGAGCAAGCCACTTCTCACACCATTCACCCCATCTTCCTAAACCAGAAATCGTTACCTCCTCTGTCCTCATTCTACTGTGAGGCTCCCCAGGAGCCACCAGGGCAGCTGCAGTACAGCATCTTCAATTAAAAGGGCAAACTATCAGCACAGGCAGACCACAAATAACATAACCTATATTGCCAGCCTAGACCGATTATTTCAAATGATGGAGGAGCAACATCCATACAAAATATCTTCTGCTGGCTCCACCACCATAAACATGGGTAGAAATACCCTTAGAAGCCTAACGGCAGTTACTGACCCCACGCTGACAGGAGTTGTTCTCACTTGATAAAAGGGACACTTTCACACACATCTTTTTCTACTGCTTTCTCCATGCGCAAGATGAACAAACTGTGAGAGACTGGAATTAACAGTCCATTAGCAGCAGTGCTGCACAGACGATCATTAGTTACCAGTGAAAACATAGCACTGAACTATAGCCATGGCAAGCAGTCAAGCGTTCTGGGTGTTTGGGTTTTTTCTTAAACAGATGGAAGGATTTGTGGAAGGTTTGTCAAAGTCAATTTTCAAGTTTCTGTATCCTTGCTTTGAAAATATGAATCCACCAGGTAGTTTTTCAGTTTCTAAACAGTTAACCAGAAACACTCCTTCAGCCAGGCAAGGTCAGTTGGTTGTCCCACTGTAACTGTGCCAATAATTTTGCTTTTTACTAGCTCCATGGCAAGTTGCCAAACAGGAATGCAAGTCTGTCACAGTTCTGCTGACATTTAATTTTTGCTTCTCAAGTTCCCTCTCCCTCCACCTTTTTTGCCAAGATAAGCTTACCAGATAGTACGGATCAGTCTTAACTCCTTGTTGTCATAAACATGAGCGTGAGGACTTCAGCTCATAAAAGTAGGATTGAAAAGGAGATTCCTTATGACATGGCTACCTCCAATATACCGATGGATAACACATCTAGTGCCTAGGAACCAGAGGGGAAGACCTGGATATCCACCACTGCTGGATCTGGACCCAGGAGCTGTCACCCACACTCAATGCTGCCCTCCTGTCCACAGCAGAGCCAGCTGGTGCTGTGATCCAGTTAGCTCTCATGCACTGAGCAAATTTGGGTGGGAAACTTGGGTGCTGCAGGAAGTGACACTGGCAAGACCTCCAAGTTATGTGAATTTAAAAAGCTTTTGTCTCCTGAGCTAAGGAAGTTACCATCTGTAACTTTCTGCACTTGCCACACTATTTTCAGACATCTCAAGCTGAACACCCAGAAACTGAGATGCAATGGCCAGTTTGCAAAGTTTTGTTCATTTATAGGCACTGCAATCCTGACTTCTGCAAAGAACGGTATCAGTCTCATCTGCTGAGGAAGAGTCTTGCAACTAGGTAAGTGCGCTTTTATCTGCTTAAACCCCTCCCACCTTCACCGTCAGGTGGCTCAGTTCCTCCTCAGTTCCTGTTCTGCAAGATTACAGCAGCTACTTTTCATCCTGATTCACTCTGGCTATAAGATTCATTGAACCACTTGTTGGGTGAATCCCACATCAACTTTCCAACAGCTAGACAAACCAAGACAAGATGTCTTAACTCCCTCTGCATTTAAGGAAGATATACATACCTCAGAAAGCTTTTCAAATGCACCTACCTGTCACCACTGACTACAGTCAGTGATTAAGGGCCCTAAGTTTTGTGAAGTCAGGCAGAATGGAGACCCAGGGTCTGAATATCTGAAAGCTCGCCCCTAATAATTCTTTACCCTGTCAGCTGATTTCTGCAAACAGATGTGGCAATCCAGTACGAAATACTACATGAAAGAAAGATTATTAGTGACATGAGAGGAAGGAGCTTAAAAAATTGCAGTGAACGGGACAGTTTAGCTGTCCTTGCTGAACACAATCTACTTGTCTGTCAGCTGCTTTTCCTCTCAGGTATGCCTAGAACCGTTGTACATACCAATTCCAGCCTGTTTTCCCAAGCCTTTTGAGATAAAAGGGTGCTGCTTAAGAAAGCATGCCAACAACATGAAATGAAGAATTAGTTGTAAAGCTGAATCAGGAAGAGACACCCAAGAGGAAGCAGAACATGCATACCCTTCAACATACCACTCCCTAAACACTTGCTACGAGTGAGAGATGCATATAGGTATGACCTAGCATAGATCTTTCATCTATTTTTGCCTGAAGCAAGTTTTTGTGAAAGCTAAATGAGGTGGGGGGTGAGGGAAATATCACAAAGCAAAACCATGTCCCTCCCAATTAAACTCAGTACTAAAGCTGAGCAAAGCATCCACACCTACTCTCAATCTCAGCTAGTACTGGGGACTAAAATGTAAGGGGGGGGGGGGGGGGGGGGGGTGTCAGTAATAGGCGCTAAAGCTTAATTAAAAGCCCTACTCCCAGGGCTTTTATTCAGGTTAGGGTCACTACAAATGCATGGATTGTTTTATTTGCGGGGGTGGGTGAGAACACATTTTTATCAAGTGTTTTTTTCCAGCAGAAGCAGAGCAGAAAGGTAAGTCTTTCTGTTCAGCTTGTCCCTGGGTTCACAAGTGATGATGTACGGATAACAGTGTTTTAATGGCACCTCTCACCCAATGACCCCAAAGTGCTTTTACTTCCCTTAATGAACTTCACAGCAGCTTGACAGCTCCATTATACTAAGAGAGAGACGAAGTAATTTATCTACGGCATGTAGCAGCACAAAATCAGCTCCTACCAACCCAGTGGTTTATGCAATAGACCACACTTGCTTTTGCACAGCATCCTGTCCCAGAGCATGCTGTCACTAGGGAGGTAACACAGTTCTCAAACTCTATCATCTGCTTAGACACTATTGTGGACACTATTGCGTAGCACTTTCCAGCCCCAGCCCTGCAAAATGATAAATCAACAGTGGCTTAAGACACTCCTTACCTCAGAGGCTCAAGACCTACACTGTTGTTTACATTATTAATGTTTCCTGGCAACTTCACCCTTCTTGCCCATTACCTTTGCGCAAGAAAAGTCTAATTCTCTGACTAGTCAGATTACTAGGGGAAAAAAAAAAAAACAAAACCACACAACAGACATGGGAAGATTCATCTTCCCAACACTTAGAACCTGGACCACCTTGTGGATTATAAGAATTTCATATTGCTCCAACATTGCTTGTGTACATACACAGTCCTCCACCATTGGAAGATGCCAAGCTTCTTCCATTGAACATGTGCATTATAGCATAAGTTAGAGAACAACATGAAAAGACAATATGCCAAATGCAAAAAAGTTCTTGCAGCAGAAATACATTAAAATTTGATTAAACAACAAATTCGGATCAAAATGCTCCAAAACGGTAAGGTGTGCCTGCAATCAACACAAAAAGTCCACCAGTATACCAAACGAGGAATCATAACAAAGTTGTCTTGGCAGAAGTTGCATGCAACCTACGGGGGCAAGAATCTTAGCCAGCCTCACTTCAGTCTCAGCAGACGCCACATATTACTGCTTTGGTGCCAACAGACAGCATCCTGATTCCCTGTGCCAACACTTCAGAGGACAAAGCACTCAAATCCTAACGTCAAGTGACCGTTGTTCTGTTAAAGCAAAATTTCACCCTGAGATAGGCCAAGCTGACATTCTCTTGGCATACATCACACAAACAAGATGCTACAGGACTCTTGCATGGGAGAATTAATTTGTTTTGAATTCACCATTTTCTGGCAACAGAGGATTGCACAAGATGGAGATAAGGGTGAGGAGATGAAAGGGCTCAAGTTCCTAAAGCTTCTCCAGGGAAATACTTGACTCAGGGACCTGGTTTTTTGCTGACCAACATCAGTGCCCTCATACCATTTTAATGGGTTTTATCTTAATAAATGGGTTTTATCTTAATAAATGAAACATGTATTTCCAGAAGAGAATCATGCTGGTTCCAAGTGAAAGCAAGCTCCTCGGTATGACTAAATACAGCTTGCATCAGTCAGCTCACCGTACAACTGACATCTTAAATGCAAGTAACTCTGGACAACTCTTGCATTTCTGCCAAACTAGGTGTCATTAATTATGCAGTTCTTTGTTCCCATAAGACTTCAATTTATAGGTCATATTTTTACTTCCCTTTACTGAGAACAAACAAGAATTTATACTTCCCTTTCTCTTACAAACAGAGTCATGCATTTTTCCCTTATTGTTTTATTAAAGCTGTTTCAACCACTGAGAACCTTGTGCCTATGTTTTCAAAGGCAGCCTAATGGCTCTAAAATAACTGTAAAGACAGAGAGTAGAAGACAGTCTTCAGAGGTTAGATGTTTTTATAAATTGGAACAGAAAAATGTCAAGCTATTCCCATGATTTCTCTTCAATTTTACAAATCAAAGTATAAAAGAAAGATGCAGGCTGGCACCTAAACATATTAATGTTCTATTACGTTCCTTCAGTTTCATATTGCCCTACCCACTCCCTCCCTCCACTTTAATATAGCAAGCAAATTTTCTCCCTGTTAAATGGAACTTTTCTAGACTAAATTAGAACTAGAAAAACTCTATAGGCAGATGCTTTACTGACGATTGATACTAATCTTTCCAATCTCCTGGTTCCCAGATAGATTCAATGTCCTTCAATGCCAACGTTCCTCTTGGCCCTCACATTTTCTATTTCAAGGTTTTGTTAGACAAAGAGCCAAAGGGAAACCAAAGACCATCTTCCAGCTCTCTCTGCTGAGCAGATACAAAGAAGGAGCTCTGTTCCATGACTGGCTCCATAACACAAAATGGAAAAAAGTTAAATGAACAGTTAGAAGGGGAATCCCTGCTTTTTTTTTGGGGGGGAAAAAAAAAAAAGCTATCAAGGAATTAAAAGAAAATTGAGAGTGTAGCAAATTAGGTTTTGTTAGACAAAGAGCCAAAGGGAAACCAAAGACCATCTTCCAGCTCTCTCTGCTGAGCAGATACAAAGAAGGAGCTCTGTTCCATGACTGGCTCCATAACACAAAATGGAAAAAAGTTAAATGAACAGTTAGAAGGGGAATCCCTTCAAGGATTTAAAGGAAATCAAGGAATTAAAAGGAATATCAAGGAATTAAAAGAAAATTGAGAGTGTAGCAAATTAGCAGATCTGGGATAAACAGCATTTAAACCTAGATAATGACAGAATGGATTGGGAGAAAAATATGGCTCTCTAACAAGCCCAATACCAGAGTAGTGATTCTACAAACTAAGGAACTTCCATGGTTTGGGTTTCTCAGTGGTTTTGCAAAGCACCTTTGAACGAGCATGACTGAATGGATTTCAGGGGTAGCAAAGACACAGCAACAAAAAAATTCCGTTTTCAGGACATAATCTGCTGCCAACTTCAGGACAGAGGACAAAGTTCACTGCTCTCAGCCTGATGTTACAAACCTCACATTCATCTGATTTTTTTGTACTGCAGAGTATGCATTTCTACCATCAACTTTTCCACGTATAACTCTTGAAGTCCTTTATGCATACCGTGCCTTACATAACGATTTATAGAAGTATAAGATCACACTCGAGGTGAAGTTTCAGGGATTTTTTTTTTATTACACATACTAATTAACACAATATAAACAATTCCTTGATCTTATTTTGTTACTAACTTCCTCTCTTTCTCTAGCTCACTACTGGTTTATCTCTAGCACACACCATAGACCTCATGAGCAGGGATTGCGAGCAGTTACAGATGAGTAGTAGATACTGCGCTTACTATGCTTTGAAGCAGAGTTTTGCCACGCTGCTTCTAGTTGAAGGATTAAGCCTTATGACCCCTACATATCATCCCCACTGCCTGAGACAACAGCTCCAAAACAATTCCGTGCAATTTAAAGGCTTAACATGGTCACACATTATCTTGCATGCCATGACCCATCAACCAAATTCCTGCTTCATCAGATTTCAAAGCAATGAAGATTGCATTCATGCCTCCCTTTCCTCTGCCTTGTTCTGAGGGTGTATTCTCTTCCCTCCCCTTCTCTTACCCTGCAAGTTTATTTTCTGCCTTCTGACACACACCTACACTACTTTTCTCATCCCTCAACTTCATCCCCTAGCTATTTTTACAAACAAAATCCTTCTGTAATTTTCATGTATTTCACACATGCTACCCCATCTCCCGCTCTCCTCTTGGACACAATCACAGCCTGTCTACCCAGCCACAGATGCCACCCCACACATCCTTCCAGCTGAGCACAGAAGCAGCAGCTCTAGGTAACTCTTCCTCTACTTCTGCTTCTCCCTGCCTTGAGAGAAAATAGAAGTAGCACCCAGGAACAACTTCCCCCTTGGGGAAAAAACAAAACGCCTCAGACACGAGCAAATCCCATTACAGACACCAAGCAGAAGCAGTGCCTAAGCCATCACACACTCAACTCAGCTACTTTTTCCCTAAAGTCAGGAGCTGCCTGATATCTCACGAGCTTTCTTGCCTTCCCTGCAGCCAGTAGATCACACCCTTATTCCATGCCTCAGCCACACAGGTCTATCAATAATCAAGCAGTAGTTGGGGGAAGGGAAGTAAGGTCCTGATGACAATACACAAGGCAGAACTCAGTCTCTCCCCAAACCAACACGCTTTAGAGACACATTTAGCACATTCC
>NW_010530559.1:0-12634 GCF_000687285.1 Phaethon lepturus | reverse complement strand
TAATCAGTGCCAAAACCTGCAGGTTTCCCCAAGCCTGCCCCACTACAGCCCCCCTCCCAGCAGCTTCCAGTCACAGCCATTTAGCTGCTGAGCATTTTGCTTTAAGAAGAAAAAGCAGATACACAAAATCTACACTGCATTTTCAAATAACTACAACTACTGATAGGAGAGAGCAGGGCTCCGAAAGGCCATTGATAATGAGAGGAGAACAGAACATGTCTTTTGCTACTGATGGTTTGTGTCTGCTGTAGGTGTTCCTGGACTGAAGAACATGTGCCGCTGCGGCTGTGAAGAAACACATTTTTGCCATCAACTCACACGGCTGATGTGCAACTCAAGACATAGACCAGTGTCAGCCAAGTGCACATGCTTAAGATGTTATTAATAGCAGAGAAGCAATGCAAGCAGTATGTGCTCTCCAACTACCAGCACAAGCTTATAAGGCAGAAAGTTCTCACCTGCCTGGCCACCCTCCGAGCTTCCCAATAAGGTTTAGAGTCTTCTACAGCTTTTCCAATCTTCTTTACCAGTTCATCCAGTTTTACTGTTGCTTCAACCAGCACAGAGCGGAACTTCTGGCGTGCATCCTTCAAAACGTTGAAGAAAGGAAAGAAAAGACAAAGAGAGATTAGGGATTTAAAATTTATTTCTACCTGTTTGCTCCTACCTTCAGGTTGCTCTTTAGATGCACACACAAGCTGACACATTCAAAACAGTTACTGCCATTTGGATTAAGCCAGAATTCTTCAGTAGAGGTAATAACAGGAACCCAGAACCACATCCAAAAGCTAGCATCCTGGACACCAAATCCTTGTCTTTCGGAGACAGCTTTCACACTAGGTGTCACCTCTGGCAGGGTTTCTCAGAGAGGAATAGCTTGTAAATTACTCGCTCGGTGAGGAGGCAAACAGCGGCGTAACAAGTTCTGAGAGGGAGTTCAATGGCAAAGACATCTCATACAGACCATACTAGAATGGGGCTAGCAAGCAGGCCAAATCCCCTCCAGCAAATCAGCTGGAATCAGCATCTCCTAAACCCTAGCATGTCACACCCCTAGTACTGTTCCCCCCAGAGACACCATTTCACAATGCAGATGAGGATGGACAGGATCTGCGTTCTGCAGGAAGAACTGGACACCTCCCACATGGTGTATTTTCAAGTCAGTGCCTCCTTCCTTTTATGAACACACCCTGCTCACTTCATAGTAGCAAAAAGCCTCCAGGTCCTCGTGGCAAGACTTCCTGCCTTAAAAAAACATCCTTTCAGCTATGGTTTATATCAACGGGTAAGGATGCCTACTTTCCATTTGATTGTCATTATTTACTACGTTTAAGAAAAGTAAATTCCATCTATTTCCAAACTGGATGAGTTGCCATCTTTACATGATCAGCTGAAACAATTAAAATATTTTCTCTGCTCCACTGGAATTTCCACACCTTTAAGCAAAGTGATTCTGATTTCAATGTCAGCATCCAACACAGACTCTGCAATAATTCCATTGATTTAGAGAGATGCAAATTCAGGCTGGGACCTGGCCCAGGATTTAAGGAGATGAAGAGGAAGGGCCATCTGAGCTCTTGACAAGCCTTGTAATTCTAATTAGAGAGCAGGATTTATGCAGACTGCTGGAGTGACATGTTGATTATCAGGAAGCAGCTGGCTTGAAGAAGTGCTCTAATTCAGGAGGGTTTTGTCATTATTGTTGAGCATTTCTAGAATGCACAACTGTTTATTCATTGGAAGAACTTAAAATATATTGGAACATACCACTGTGCTCTCAGATGTGGTAAAAAACTGTAATAATACATTAGTTTTTACAGAAAAAGCAACATACTTCAGTAAAAGCTGCTTTGCTTCCTTTTTAGTGGTATCTAAAACATATAAGTAATATTTCATAAAACATATTGGTAACATTTCAGTCCAATGCAAATAGCTTTAGATTTTTATGGTACTACAATTTATTCTAAGGAAGTATTCAAATGGGTAACAAGGTCAAAAATGGAGAATTAAATGCACATTAACTTATTATTTTATTAACTCAAATCCAGTCAATCTTATTTCTTAGTGAAAGCCTGAAATGTGTCATTCAAACAATATGTATTGAGTCTGTGACTTTCTCAGTGAGAAGAGTTTGAATATTTCCAGTTATAGTACTGGACAATACATGGTTCACTGCTCAAAATGAGTTTCACAACTAACTGAAATAAGACTGCAAGCATGATGACTATATATTGCAAGAAAAACGTTATGTACTGAAGTATATTTAACAAAAATTTTTTCTCCTACAAGTGCAGGAACAAAATTAAAAACACATTTCTAAATGAGTAAGCCTGAAGGTTTGTTTTTCACCTTCTTTGTGCAAGCTGCATATTAGGACACTAGTTGTAGAAAGCAAATAGTTAAAGAAAAACATAAATTTATACACAGTAAGTAAAAAAAGCCCTAAGCAGTGATTCATGAAAAAATTCGGTTCCCATGTTTGTGATAAGCAGTAGGAACAAAGAAACCGTCACTACCAAATCTGTGCTTAGAGACCTACCTCAAATTTATTCCTGTAATAATTATGTACACTCTTATGCAATGGGAAAAAGAGGACTAGTCTCCACCTGGAGTTTCAAAAAAGAAAAAAAAAACAACAACAACAAACACCAAGGACAAAGTCAAACTAACAGCAACTTCTGCACCCATTAATCTCTCCCCAACTCAGATGAAGCTCATAAAAATTACTAAACTGTAACTAATCCTGCAACTGGCACCTAAGGCACAGGTCTTGCAAATGGTTAAGGACACTTTTATCCACAAGCACAGCCCCACATCACAGACTAGCTGGTTCCACAGAATAGGGAGCTTCAGCTGAAGAATATACTGGTGTGAACTTCCAGTTTATAATTGTCCCCAAAAGATGCCTGCTTCCTATTGTCAGGCTTTATCTGGGTCTGACCATCCTCATTTTTTCCAGTGAAGAATAATGAAAACCAAAACACCCCAGAACTTTACGCCTGTGTCATCCATCACGTGACTTATTTGAAGTGACACTTATTCTCAGACTCCTGACTGTCAGGAACACAAGATGCAGGCTCTGCCACCTTCTGCATGAGAAAATAAGCAGATGCTTGTACTCTGCTGGGATCGGTCCCCCTGCCAGAGGTTCCCAGCCGCCCCCTTCGGACATCGCAACAAGATGCGGAGGTCTCTGAGAAGGTGTAATGCCAAACCCATGCCCACCCCTGCTCTACATGTGCCACCTCTACTCCCCGCTAGCCCCAACTACACTACAAAAGCAAACAGTCCCACACTGTAGATCTACACCGTGTGTGCTCCTCCAGCAACCCAGCCAGCCTCCTCAATCCAAACGGACCCAGCTCTCATGGTCTCGGTGACTGCAGCTCCCACCTGGGAGCTACGGCAACATCTCCCGTGAGCAGGGGCACGGCCCCCTCCTGCAAACATGCAGCCACGCTCGGCGCGTCGGCCCTGCCACGTGCTGACAGAGCATCTGTGGAAGTCATCACACTTGGGACAGTGCAAAATTGCCCTGCCAGGTGCCCCTGGGCAAGTTTAAGTAAGAAATACAGGTGCAGCAGCTATTTTTACTCTTCATGTGAAACTGAGGAGGTCAGAAGCACCAAGGCAACTGCAGCAGGGGCAGTGGGCTCGGCGCATTTGCTAGGAAAGCGCATCTGTAGTTCACGGGAAGGATGGGCCTGTGGTCAAGGCAATAACTTGGGAATCAATTTAATTCCCTCTTCTATGTCCGGCTTCCTGTGTTACTGTCAGTGAGACACTTCGACCAACATGTGAAGTGTTCAAAGCTATAAATCCTCTTAGTGGAGTTTTCTGAAAGAACATTCGCGTCAAAAACTTAGAGGCTCATGAGCAGCGCAGCAGCGCAGTTCACCCATGGTCCCCAGCACGAGGGAAGCCCGACATCTCAGGAAGACAACCACACCACCTTCAGCTTACTCATCAAATCCTCTGGTGTGATGTGCCTCCCTACAAGTGTTACTATTTAACTGTCAAATTCTTTCTTCATTCAGACCTTTACCTAGCACACATGGGTAACAGAGAAAGGAAAAGACAGCAATTCCTGCAACTTGCTGCCGTGAGCAAAACCGAGACAGCACAGTACAGGCCATGCAACTTTTCTAGCACTGTCCTCAATTCCTAGTTCTCTATCTCAGATGATGCTTTCCCGGCAGAATCACTAGTTATTGATAAAAGCAAGTAAGCAGCCTTAGGTACAAACCCTGTGAGTCACACTCGCCATGTCTGGGGCTTGTTTTTTCAAAAAAAGCCACATGGGTTTGTTTTTCTCATCACTGCACTGAATACATACACAGACCAGATAAACTGTAGCAGAAGCAAAGCAAGTGACAAAAGACATCTCAAACACTCAGCCAACATTTGAAAAGCAACGTTTTCCCCCCTACTGGCTCAATCTTCCATGATCATTTTTAAGAAAACCTTGTTACTGATTTTGCAAACAGAAAGGCAATATTGAAAGCTGACTGGCGCACATTTCCAGCATTTTTCTCCCTCTTATTTGCTCAAATGAGATGATGATAAGCCTTTTTAAAGCTGAACAAAAGCCAATTAAGGCACTGCACCCTCAAAGTGTGTTGCAAGGTAAAGAAAAAAAAAAAGTAGCAGTTGAAACTTGTGACTTAAGTTACAGTAGTAATAACTAGACTCTCACTACCTAGGCATTTGTCATACCCATGCTTCAGCAGGCATGGCACTTAGTGCATCACGTGGACAGCTGCAGTTTACTTTTCCACATCGTGTTCTACGGCTGCAAGAGTTCCACTCTCATCAACTTGCTTCCTGGAAATCCTTAGCACTTTTCTCCCAAATTTCACAAGCACAGTTTTAGGGAGCATGCCAGACTTCTACCCCATATATGCTTTTGCTGCAATCGTTCATTATTAAAAGCAGACCTTGTTTCCAGTAGTTTGCTGTTGGGCAGCTATCGGCTACTGCACGAAAAGAGAGACCACACATAACAATAGGCCATCCATACAGCAGCATTTTGGAGAGCCACCCTCAAATGTGGCAAGAAACTAAAATACAATTTTACACTTACACTGCACCTGCTGGAGAATAAAGCATGCTTGTTTTCCTTTCTCATGAGTGATGGTGATGATCTGGTGTTAGATACCAGATGACAGGCAAATAACTATTTCTTCCCATCAAACGAAGTGTGTATTTTCAAATAATTTTCTTTTTAAAATCAACACATCAACTGGGTATGAAGCATCTTGGTACCATCTAAAGCACATCTAAATTTCATTTACAAAGGTTGTTCTATGACCTTTCTGACAATTCGGTGTGCAGAACGTCCAACAACCCATTAAACCAGCCTGGGAGGTACATGGGAAATGAAATTACTGACTGAGACAGGCTTCATCTATTTCCAAGAGGCAGGCAGTATCCATACCTGCCTTCCTCTGCTACAGAGACCTACCAGCTGCAAAAGCTCATTTCCAAGTTAAAATAGCATCAGTCTCAAAAACATCCAAGTGTGAAAGCAGGTAGGCTTCCCAATTACATACACACCAGATAGCTGCACATGCATGTGCTCAGAAATCTACCTCAGAGCATCCAACAGGTTCATGACATTTTTAACCTCTATTTGGTGCCTGAACAGTTCAAGTAAACCAGACTGACTACCAAACCTTAAAAACAAAGTGCAAAGAAGGGGTTAAGTAACATCCCAATTTTTAAGCATGGGGAAAAGTAATCTTCTCCACACAGCTACTAATTTGCCATCTAAGAACAACAAAAATTGGTATTTGGAAGGTGCTTTAACCTCCTGCTTGCAGACAGTTACAGCCTGAGACTACAAATATACTGGTATTTTTTGTACTCTTAGAAGAAGTAAGAGGAAAGCAGACAGGGGAAGGCACTGCATGCTCCTTCCAAAACATTTCTCTGCCTGACCCTTTCTCCCTCCCTTTAGGCTGGAAGCCCATCTCTGCTTCAAGAACATGAATCAAGTAAAGCCCTTTGACTCATCAGGGTGACAAAATCTTTCCAGAGCTAACGCTGAGGAAGAAGCCTTTCCTTACTCATCCATGGATGAAAGCAGAAGGCAAAACAACAAGCAATCCACACGCAGGAGCCATTTCCTATGGAAACAAGTAGATTATAAAGAGACACGGAAAGATTTGTCCTGCTAGTGTTGGACAAATCCATCATGCATGTATATCGCACTGCAAAAAACAGCAGGAACACCAGCCAGTGAGCTGCTTCTCCCTTATCTGGGTACTCTTTTATGGACAATGGAAAATGCTGCACAGGGATGCTGGTAAGGCAGCAGATGGTTCTACAGAGAGACGTTTCCCCGAGCCAAGCAGTTGTGCTCAGAATGAGATTCCCTACCACTGACAGGTCATTCTTCTAAAACTTGAAAGATTGAGGATTTTTTTTTTAAGTCTTTTTTTAAAGTTTTTTTTTTTTAATTCTTATGTGTGACAGGGTCAAAAGCTTGAGCTTTACCCCAAAACCAAGTATTGTAGTGAGGAAGTAAGAGCAACTCTAAATAAAATAGCCCTTCCCCTTCTGAGAGGAGTCCAAATGCTGACAAGGCTTACAAGTGAAAGAGCACCACAGCTGATACACCCCTTTCCTTTGACTCTATCCAACAACAACCCAGGGTGACCTTTAGGATAAATCCAGGACTAAAAGTAACACAAAGTCTTGCAGATCAGGACTAGAGGATCTAGGCAGGCTTACAAGAAGGATCCTAACCAGGCCCTACTTATAACAAGCATGGCTGAAAGCAGCACTGTTCAGCTCAAGTTTTCATGTGCAGTCGTCTCCCCTTAACACGCGTTGGCAAGCTCATAGCTCCAGCAACACAAAACCTCTCTCTAACAAAAACCACATTTGGGATAGCTGGGATTCCACTGGTAATTTTAATGGTATGTGCTGTATTTCCCCTCCCTGCAATGCTGCCAGAGGATCCCTGGGTGAATTTGCTATCAGGAGGCAAAGACGTGTGTGAGTTAGCTGGACAGGCGAGTCATGCACATTTGTTAAGTACATTTGCAACTCCTGATGTGAGTTCAGATGGAGATGCATTTCCAATAAACAGGAAAAAAGCTCAAATAGCAAGGTGCCGCTCTAACTTGCGTTTGGCCAAAACATACTTGTATCTCCACTGCAACATGTTTCCTCCACCTCTTCACAGACACTTTAAACATAAACAGGGATGTTAGCAAAGCCAAGTGTCAAATCCCTCGGAGGACCCTTATCATCCTTTTGCTGTGTCACTAATGCTCAGTGTTGCACTTAATATGAACAGCATTATGGATTTTAAATCAAGCCTAATCAAAGATTCATTAACAGGCAATACATTAACACAACATAAAACTACCAGCCACTCAGTGCCCTTTAGCAGTTCCACAACTCCTGAACAGGCTGTGAGCATCATCAGGTCAGGGTATTTCTCCAGGGTTTAACAGGATAGGTCAAAAGAGCAAAAAATGAGTAATTATATCAAGTAAAAGAATAGATCTAGACAACGTCAACATATCTGTTCAAGTCATGTCATGCTATACATGTAAATCCATCCCTCTCACAGGTGGTTTGGGTGCAGAACTTATTCCAATAGATTAAAAAAGGGCAGGCTGATCAACTTAAAACAGAATTCCCCATTTTATCACCTCTGTGAGCAGCAAGCGCCAATATTTTCTATATCATTCAAACACGGACATGTCTGTGGCTACACCAAGAGAGCATAGTCTCAAAATCCTAGAAACCTCTACTGATTTCAGCCCCATAACATTTCCATCACGTAAAGCAGCTTGTTTACTTCCATTTTGCAGATGCAGACCTGAGGCACAGCGAGAACAAAAGCATGGGGTTTAGAAGCATTTAACACCTACAGCCTTTTTTCCCAGTTAATGGGAACTGGAGACAGTCAGCAGTCCCATTTAGAGCAACTCGTGCAAAGCTACAGGAAGTCCAGAACAGGCTGGCAGTACGCAGATGCCACAAGGTTACTCTTCCTGCTTATCAGAGTTCATCAAGTCACAAAAACATGGGTGTCTTTTTCTGAACTTCCTTCAAAGGAATATACCTTCTACTCAAATGCTCCCATTGCTTTTCCAGATCATTCTGGGCAAAAATTCAACAGTGGGAACGTGTGGACCACAACATCATGCTACAGGAAGCTGGAAATCAGCATCTTGTGCTGTAAATAGCCTAATGACACTGCCTATGTTCCCATTAAAGTCAACTGTGATCAGCTCTTGGATAGATTAAGAAAATAGTAACAGAAGAATAAACATAACTCCATCGTTTGGTTAAAAAAAAAAATCCATATCTTTCTTCTAATGAAATATCTTGCAATAGCAGCAACACCACAAACTAGGAAGGAGTAGCAAGAGGGACCCAAAGCAACTAAGAACAGCAAAAATAGCAAATCTTCAAAGGCAAATTCAGCGTGGCTCTCCCAGAAGCCCACTTTTTCAGCAGCATTCGAGGATTTTGGAAGGCTTTGAAGCAGGATGATCCCAGTTCTAAACTCCCCCTTCCAAACTCTGGATTTATCCTATCAGGCTACTTGGCAAAGCTTTCTTTTCTTGGATTTTATTCTAACCACAAGTGTTGGGTTGTTTGGGTTTTTTAATCTTTCTTCCAGAAAGATCTTAAGTCCATTTAAAATGCATTTATCAATATGTACATAAATTAAGCCTTGCTTACATCATTCAACTGCATTTGTCCTCAAAATTTAAGCAGATCAAAAGTAATGAAAATTTTTCCAGATTAAAAATTACGCAGTTGCGTGACACCACACACTGGCTTCAATCCAGTAAGACTTTCAGATGAAAAGCAAAGAGGAAACATTCCTGAAAGCACACTGTTGATGATGTTTCAAATTAATTCCATCAAATGCTGCTTACAGTACTACAGACCGACCTGCAGTAAACATTTAATGACACAGAGGTAGAAAGCATCACACAATCATTCTCTGCACTATCTGACACCTAGTATTTCTTAGGCTAAGTAAGGTAAGCAACAATGTTAAGAGCAAGCTAATGTGGAAACACTGCTCTTTTATTTACAACGATCTATCCCCAAGCCTTTCGGCCTTTAGAGCTCAGCATGTGTCACACACACAGTAGCTACAAATCTCCAGGCTCTGCAAACACTTGAACACACGAATAATTTTAATCAAGCAGTAAAATCCCATCTTGAGTCATTGGGACTTACTTCACGAGTATGCATTTGCGTTATTATTACTATTCTATCTGCTTCATAATCTGTCCTCAGTGCAAGGTTATGACAAGATTAATGAAATCCAGGCAACTATCCGTAGCGCCATCTTTCAATTTCAGTACCTCAGCATGAAATAAGGAGACTGAAAAGATGTATATAATGATTTTTTTTAAATATATGTATATAAAGAGTCCTGAAGTCCATTTAATTGGTACTGTTGCAGACTAGCATACTGATTTTTAAAGTTCACTCGTAATATTTAAATCAAGCTAGTGACACTGAACAGTTTTCACAACTGAAATATAGTTTAATTTTGCGTAACAAATAGTCCCCCGTTCCACTACGTTTATTTGCCAATAAATTCATGATCTACATGCCACAAAGCACAGAAAATGCAAAGAAGTAGGGACAAGAAAATAGCCACATGACAAGGCTGCTTTGTTTCCAAAGAAGTTCACAACTCTATATTCTGTTTGGTGCATACAGTGGATACTCCAATATTTTAAAATAATACCAGGAACCAACCCATGTTCCAGGTACCCATGTCATGAAAACACACACACAAGGAAGGAAAAAAAAAAAAAAAAAAAAATCTAACACAGACTTTGACATTTTGAAGATGCAGAATAGAAATCTATAGATATACTTTTAAAGTATGTTCATCACTGCAATCTCAACATGTTTTGATACAGTATTCAAAATATTGTAATGTTATCAAAATTATTTAGGATGTAAAGCAGCATTTTATGCCAGTTTTCCTTTAGCAGCATATTCACCTCACACTTCTACTGGCTTTATCTTCTTTGTTTTGCAGCTAACAAAAGAAAATTTAGACACACAAGAAGGAATAGTTTGTTTTGATTTCTTATTAGATCAATAATGCTGAGCCTTCCAGAATAACTACCAAGTAACTGAAGCTCAAATATAGGGCTTTAGAAACAATTTCTTCAGAGCTTTCTATTAGATTCAACTTCAACTTTCCTTCATTACTTTCCTTACTCAGAAAATAATGACAAAAAAAGCAAAACTAACAGGCTAAAAAAAATAGCCACCAAGGAAGAGATCCTGGCAGGTAATTGTATGGCAAAGACCTCTTAACCACATAAACTTCTACTGTCTATAATCACAAGAACACAAACCAAACCCAGTGACTTTTAAAAACAGAACTCATTAAGTTTAGTTTGAAAACCTAAAAATGGGGTTTGGTGGGGCAGGGGGAGTGGTGGTGTTTCTCCACACAGGGTTTTTACACTGTCAGCATCCCTCTACCTTCTCCTTTTCTGTTCCAGCCGTTAGCTCAATTCACACCTTCAAAAAAATCACCACCAGACTCTTGCTGCCAAATTACCATTCAGGATGGCACAACTCAGGAGGTAACCTACTCAAAAATACTGTTCTGTTGCTCACAAAATCCAACGTGCACAAAAGGAAAACACAAGGATGAATTCTGTACCTCCAGCTCCGTCTCTCTCCGATTGATATCATCTGTAGATTGATTTAGTTTTTCAAGCTCCCCCTAGAAAGAAAGAAAGAAAAGTCAAACACATGTTAAGAAATCGGGGGAAAAAAGCGTTTGAGAAGGCTCATTCAGCATCCCCATGGAAAGCTCATAAGGCCTGTGGCTTACAAATTCAGTGAAAAGGGGAAACCTTGAGACATTTAGAATAACTTTGCCACTCATCTTCTATTTTGCTACTTACAAGAAAAATAATCAGACAAGCTCTG
Organism: Phaethon lepturus; assembly: GCF_000687285.1. Lineage (NCBI taxonomy): Eukaryota > Metazoa > Chordata > Aves > Phaethontiformes > Phaethontidae > Phaethon > Phaethon lepturus. Next base: position 1,684 of record NW_010530559.1, on the reverse strand, counting down.
TAGTTTTATTTTAAGGGAGTACATTTCCTGTTCTGGCTTATTGCTCTCTATTAAAAATAAACATAAGGTACAGTAAGTTCTGTCTTGTTAATCAATATAGTCAGTATCTGCTAGTTTCCAGTGAGATACACCCCCCCCCAAAGGATTAGCATAAAGTTAGTACTACCACAGGAGACAGCGAAAGCACAGCATTGCTAAGAAACGTATCTTGCAGCACAAGAGGCATTTTACTCTGCATTTTGGCAAACCAGTTTAGAACACAACCAGTCAATGGGACATATGATTATGTTTACTTAGTCTGCCTTCCTGCCAACATTTTGATCTCTTAACAGCAAAAACAAAGGTGTTAAATCCCTTGAATAAATATTTGCTAGAGGTGGTGCTGGCATGAATGAAGTTACTGTAAAAACAAAGCTCATTCTTAATGACCTTCTTACCACAAAAAGCAACCCTCAGGAGCAGACTCCAAGAGCCTTCTTTATTTGAGCAGCAGCATGTTACTCCACGTAAGATGCTACAATTTCAACACAAGCGTTCTCTAAAAACGCTTTTTTAAATTTAATTTTCAACCAGTGTAACAGAATCGGCCTTGAAATGTTTAGCTGTATAAACCAAACACTGTAAGTTGATTGCCACTTGAGCTATTCCCCACTAGATTACAAGAACGACTCTGGTTACAATCAGAAAGGAATCAATTGCAACAGTTTTCGGAGGACAGATTTCATTTCCAGCTCTTAGGATTTGAAAGATATGTACCTGCATATCCACGTTTTCTGAAACAGATGCTTATACAGAAATTACCTAATTGCCTTTTACTGTAAGACTAAGAACGTTACGGCTTTCAGAGAGACACACACAGCAGCCCATTTTTTCAACCAAAGAGAAAATGCAACAAAAACAGTTTCACCAACGATGTGCAAATCAGGTATGTGGAAACATGCTGCAAGCTGAAGAACCCAAGGCCAGAATTAGATCAATAGGCACTAACAGCTCAGCTTGTCAAAATCAGGGCAGTAACAGCCTAGCTTTTGGCGGAGGGCCTCACTCTGTGTAACCATGTTTTGTGAATTTTGCTATTGCTCTGCTCAGCCCTGGAAAAGAAATGCTCATGATGGAGAAAAGAATGACAATTACGGCAAGGATCCATCCTCTTAGCAATGTACACACATGCTGATATTCACTCATGACAAACGGTCCCAGCAACGCTGGAGGCAAAAGCCGTAAATCGGCAGGGACCTAAAAATACATTTCATTTCAGTGACCACAGTGTGCTGAAGTTTGCACCAGGCAATCGGTCAAGACATGATTTTGGGGAGAAAAGCTTTGTTTAGAAACCATGCAAGACAGAAGGCATTCATTAAGAGGAAACACCATCTTCCAGTAAAGCTCCTTCTTCAAACAAATAGAAATAATTGTAAAAAAATCTATGTTTTCCCCTATTTACCCCATCAGGAGGGTCAGCCCTGTTTCACGAGCAAGGTCACGCTGTCACGGTCAAAAATAAAAGGGGAGAGGGATTCCAGCAGAGGAAGCGGGAAGGACGCCCAAGGCGGCCCGGCGCAGAGCGCTGGCCGGGGCCGGGGGGGCAACAAAGGGCTGGGGCGCCCCGGGGCCGCTTCCCCCGCACTCGGCAAGCGCCGAGACACCGGCACAGGCAAATGTATAGGTATATCTATATGTACAC
>NW_010530558.1:1996-3164 GCF_000687285.1 Phaethon lepturus | reverse complement strand
GGCTCTGGGTGCTGCTCTGGCCACGCACCCCTTGGTTCCTTCCTCTTCCTCGCATGACCTTGGCCTTGCTGCCTGGCTCCTGCTGCAGAAGCAACATTTTGGTTCCAGTGAAGGCGCGAGGGGCTCAGCTTCTCCTGATGCTTCTAGGGCCACCAGAGGGGAGGGACAGGGCAGGGCGATGGCAGCGTGGTGGCCACACTGTGGCCCCGTTGGAGACCCCCAAGAGGTGTCTGAGAGTCCCAAAGTCTCCCGGGAAGCTGGGAGTAGCTTGGCCCCAGGATTTAGCACCTTGCCACCCAAGGCAAGGCAGGTCCTTGCTGGCTTGGCACAGCCTGGGGGAGGCGGGAGGGTGATGCGGTGACTGCCCACAGCTTTGGGGTCTCTGAGGGCTTGCACAACGCTACTGCCGCAGCCTCTCCCTCTGCAGTTACCCAGTAATGACTGGAGGAGGAAGACCAAAAAAGAGAGGTTTGGGGGAGATAACCTCTGCTCTGCTTTGTTTGAGCTCTTGAAAGCAATTAAATAATAGCTATTCCTCCCTCCCCCCCCTTCCATCACTTATCAGAGAGACAATAGAAAGCAGGAAATTAAGAGTGACTTGGAACAAAGAGCCCGGAGCCAAGCGGCTGATTGTGGCAAGAGGGGCTGGGAGGTTCTCATGTGCACTGGGCTATCCACTTCCCAAGGTGGATCTGAAGACAGCAGGTCCTGGAGCACGAGCGAGAATCATGATCAGCCTCATAAATCTCTAGGAGGCTGGAAAAAGCTTCTCCAGAAATAAATGATGTGGAAATTAATATCCCAGTAAAAGTGCGTGAGGAGAGAGGATAGGGAAGGAGACAGCTTGGCTGGTGCAGATGGGAGATCGGGTGTCTGCGGGGTGCTGCCCACTGGGGTTGGGGTGTCCCATCGCATGTCACCTGTGCAAGCCCCAAGGGCAGCTCCCTGGGATGCTGCTCCAGGCAGCGTGCCTGCATGTGGACCTGGGCATCACCGCCATGCTCTGCCAGCTGGAAACGCAGGCAGAGGTGGAGGCAGAGCAGAAACATTCCCCAGCACCAGGGAGGAGCACAGCACACCAGCGTGGCACAGGAGAGGGTTTTGATGCCTCGTGACCTTTTCACAGTTGTTTTATCCTCTCTCCGCTGGTTCCTGTGCCCAGGAGGGA
>NW_010530558.1:736-1965 GCF_000687285.1 Phaethon lepturus | reverse complement strand
GTTTGCCCTCCCCGTCCCCTTCCCTCGAAGCCGCATCGGCAGCCGTCGCCAGCAGCAGGAAGGGCTGTGTAAAGCCTTGCTGTGCGCATTTCCAGCGCTGCCTCCTTGAATTTCTTCCCTGAATAGGTGATGCTGCCACATCCCTCCCTGGGGTCCCTCGGCGCACAGCCCCTGCAGTTGGCAAGCCTTTCTCGTGGCAGGTCGGCATGCTGCAGTCCCCCTTCGCCCCGGCACCGAGGCCAGCCCCCAGCCCGGGCTCACAGAGGTTTCTCCCAGCACCCAGCGTGGTGCCGAGCATCGTCCGCCCGCTGTGCCGGCGGGCTGGAGTGTCAGGCAGCTGGGATCCCGGCGTGCGTCCTGCCGGCTGCGGGGCTGCTCGGGGCTGCTCAGGACTGCCTGCGGAGCATCAGGGCTTCAGCCACCCTCTGCCCTTTGCTTTCACCTCCATGGGTAGCTGGCACTGGATGCAGGGGCCAGGGAGCTGTGTGAATTCAGGCAGCAAGCTCGCTTGGCCAAAACCAGATCTGATCTTCATTTAAAAACCCCAAAACGAATGAAATGATGGGCCGGGGTGTATTAAGAGGCTGATCTGAGCTGATATCCATCCAGTGACAAGTGCAGCAGCAGCTAGCTGAATCGAGAAGCGTGCTTGAGCCTTTTGAGGATATTTTTTTTATTCTGCTTGGATTTAGGGTTGCATTATAGCCTAGTATAGGGTCTGATCTGTACCTCTGGGTGGTCCCTGGTTTGGAGAGACGTTGTCTTACCCCAGCAGCTGGTTTGGTGCTGGCAGATAAACTCCTCTTTGTCCTTTAGCCTGGGAAGCATCCACTCTGCTGAAAAGCAATTTACTGGCAGGGCTGGATATAGGAGAAATGCATGGCCTCTTCCCACATGGCTTCGACGGCCGATATAACCCATGGGAGAAAAGCATGGGGATTACGTGACCACAAAGCGGTTTTTAAAGTCCTTCCAAGTTTCCTGCCATCCATTCCCAGCTGTTCTGCAAGACTCCCCGTGGAAAACAGTGCTTTCGACCCCTGTGCTGGAAATGAGTGTTGTAAGGAGCTGGGCGTTTGGTTGCCAACGGAGGGGTAGGGTGAGCCGGCCTTTCTCCCCGATACGTGGAGGGGGGGCAGTGAGGGCTCCGGCATTTTGCAGGAATGAAGGAGGCTGTGTTGGACTGGTGGGGCTCTCTGATGGAGGAGGGGAACTGGGGGAACTGGGAG
>NW_010530558.1:0-705 GCF_000687285.1 Phaethon lepturus | reverse complement strand
CACGGGGTGAAGGGGGAGGCCCCTGCCGTTCCCCAGCAGTCAGGAGGGGAAGGATTTGCTCCCGAGTGCAACTCGCCCCACAGCTTGCTCCTCCGGCACTCTGCATGCTGCAACCACCCCACACTGCTGGGGAGAGATAAGGGGGTGTGGGGCTGGTCACCCACTCTTGGGTCCCAGGTGGGTGCCAGGGGGTCCCTGCGCACGCCCTGCCTGTCTCAGCCTTGTCCATTGCTGTCCTCAGGAGTACCCCTGCCCACAGCCCTTCTGCCGGCCTCTCCCGTTACCTCTGTTAATGACTGATGGCAAAAATGCTGGGTCATCCCTCCGGACCCTGTTTGTGCTGGGGAGAGGTCCCTGGGGGTTAAAGCTTCCTCTCGTCTCCTTTCCCGTGGGTCTCGGGCTGCAGTGTCCCGTGGTGGGGTGGGAAGGACCTTCGCAGGGAGCGAAGTGATGCCACGCAGCCTCGCTGGCCCCGGCACGGTCCTCGCTCCCAGCACGCAGGGTGCCGTGCCAGCCCGGGGAGCCCCAGGGCCGGCCATCGCCTTCGCAGAGCAGTGAGCCGGAGGCACTGCTGGGGAGCATCTCCCCTTTTGCACAGCACCGAGCAGCTCTGCCTCCGTGCACGGGGCAGCCGTGCCCAAACCCGCTCCTCCCAGGCACGCTGCCCTCGGAGGGACCCCGCCGTGCCCTGTGGCCGTAGGGACA
>NW_010530557.1:1464-1879 GCF_000687285.1 Phaethon lepturus | reverse complement strand
TGGGATCCCTGTGAGATCCCTGGCATCCCTGTGGAAGCGATAAAGGGAGAAGACAGCGCTACAGCGGGCTGGGTGAAGTCTCACTTTCCAAGCCCTGGGCTACCAGAGGTCCCTGGGCAGTGGCCCGGTGTGTCGCGATGGTGTCGCTGGCCGGTGCCTTCTTTAAACACATTGCAAAACCCAAATGCCAACGTGCACTTCTGCAGCCTCTTGAAGGTGGAAAAAGAAGGGCAGACTGCACCTTTAGACCTATTTCCTGTTAATCTGCATTAAAATACCAGCCAGAGGAGAAAAAGAGAGGGGCCCATTCTTCATTTGGACAGCGGGGGGGACATAGATTGCTCTACTGTTCCAGCTGAAATGAGGCCTTTGTCTGAGGCTGAACGCTGACCCCCGCTCCCTCCCCGCTCCTGTC
>NW_010530557.1:617-1394 GCF_000687285.1 Phaethon lepturus | reverse complement strand
CCCGCCTTAGGGAGAGCGCGTCGGGGAGGGCAAACAAGCCCCAGAGCTTGCTCGATCTGCTCACGCTTCTTGCAGATCTCCTTTTTTTCCCCTCCTGTTAATGACACGTCTCTTCAGTTGTGCCTAATTTCGGTAAATGCATTTACGCTCTGTGTGCAAAGGGCATTTTGTGGCCGAAGGACTTCCCAAGTGACGTGCTCCGCTCCCTGCTTTGCTGTACGTGAACTTGGAGGGGAAAGAGCACCCACCCCAATCCTCGCTTCGCCCGGGTCTCCCTGTAGGGTCCCCACGGCCAGGGGAACCCACGCGGGAACGCATCCCACGCAGGGATGCAGCCGAGCTGGAGAGACCCCCCGGGCACTTTGTCAGTTGGCAGAGAGATGCCACCTGAGCCGGCGCGGAGCTGCAAATCAGGCTTGCCTCTTGCAGTATATACATATGGAATGAGGTTTATTTATGAGGGGGAAAGAGCCTATAAAGAAGAGTTACGGTGTCCAAGAGGAGCTGATTTATTGCCCAGCAAACTTCAGGCTGTAGCTCAGCATGGGCAACGACAGCCCCTGACAGGCGGCCATGAGAGATGCCACCTGAGCCGGCGCGGAGCTGCAAATCAGGCTTGCCTCTTGCAGTATATACATATGGAATGAGGTTTATTTATGAGGGGGAAAGAGCCTATAAAGAAGAGTTACGGTGTCCAAGAGGAGCTGATTTATTGCCCAGCAAACTTCAGGCTGTAGCTCAGCATGGGCAACGACAGCCCCTGACAGGCGGCCATGA
>NW_010530557.1:0-258 GCF_000687285.1 Phaethon lepturus | reverse complement strand
CGCGCAGAGCCTGAGCACGGCACGGTTTGTGTCCTTTGACCGATTTGCCATGAAATCAGAGACCCGTGGGCCCTTGTAGCCCAGTTTCCGAAGGAAACGAGGCTTGTGCACGCCCGTGCCTGTGCGTTCCCTTCCCTAAGCGTTCCGTTTGCCGACCTGTTTTAACCAAATTGTGCTGACAGGGTACAAATTGGGGTTTCTATGAAGACAGAGCTCCCGTAAGAGAGGCACCCCCACAGGAATCCGGCCTCGCTGCTT
>NW_010530556.1:615-847 GCF_000687285.1 Phaethon lepturus | reverse complement strand
GGTTTGGTTTACATCTCTCCAAACAGCTGGGGGAAAAAAAACCCCCAACAACCCACAACCCCATCATCACAATAAAAATAATAAGAAAAATAAGTCCTCACCAAGCTCGCGCGAGAGAGCTGAAGGGTTTGCTAGGGGCACGTGGACCCGGTGCTGGGGGTGATGGCCACGCCGTGCCCCAGGTTGCAGCTGGCGCAGGAAGATTTCGTGGCTTTGCTGTCGGCGGGGAGGG
>NW_010530556.1:375-599 GCF_000687285.1 Phaethon lepturus | reverse complement strand
CAGCAAGGTCGGGACGCAGCTCTCCAGCCCTGCTGAGCTGAGCCCAGGTAAGCTACCATCAGATAGAGCAGCCCCGCTCTTGTCCCCATCCATATTCCCACCATTTTCCTCATTTCGGACTTTGGGGAGCCAAACCAGCTCAAAGGCAGCCCGGCTGAGCACCGGAGGCGGCACCAGGAGGTGGCAGGAGGTTCGGGGACGGTAACTCCACCGTGGCCCAACCG
>NW_010530556.1:0-235 GCF_000687285.1 Phaethon lepturus | reverse complement strand
GTCCCACGTCCCTTAGCGAGGGGGATTGGGAGCTCTTCCAGGAGGGGGTGGAGCACAGGGGAGGAACATCCCCATTTGTGCCATGGCCAAGGGGCACCTTGAAGAGCCGTCCCTGCATGGCAGGGGACAGCACCCCGCGCCCTGCGCTGCGCCGGCGTGCACGGGCAGGGGAAGCCAAACTCACCGGGATGGAAAACCCATCACCAGTGCCCTGTGCAGCGCCTGGCACCGCGCC
>NW_010530555.1:5703-43027 GCF_000687285.1 Phaethon lepturus | reverse complement strand
TTAACGGGGAGCCCCGGGCGGGCGCGTGTCTGCGTAGAAGTTCGAATGAGAGTTGCTTCACAGGCCTCTTTGGCTGAATTCGTGAGAGCCTCTGCTTGGGCGCGGGTCCTTCATTGCTCCCGTCCCGCTGGGAGAGCCTGGGCCTCTCCCGGGCCGTTTGGGTGCTCCTGAAGACGGAGAGAGGCCTGGGCAGCGGTGCCCGTGTCCTGACAGCCTTCCCTGCATCCCCACGCGTGCCCGCCCCAACCGCTCCTGCCGTTCTTTACAAAGTTGAGATGCGACAAACCTATTCGAGGTGTTGGTCGTGACGGATTGTTTGGGCAGGCCTGCCCACACCCTGCGCGGGCTCCCACCGGGTGCGTGTGCGACGGCACTCCCCTGAGCGGGGCTGCGTTGCCGCACAGCCTGGGGAGGTGGCAGCTCTGTTCGTGTAGTCCCTTAGTCTGTGAATATCAATACTGCTGTGGCTCTGGCTTCCCCTCACCCATCTCTTTTAGGTCTGGGTTGGTGTCAATGGAATTGAAACACCGATGAGTGATGCGTCAGGTCTCTTGTGTGTATTTCAGCAAAGCCATCGTTGACATATCCATATCTTGATGTCCTTTCAGGTTCTCTTCAAGTGAAAGTTTCTTTAGCTGCTTATTCCTTTCTATTGTTGCCGCTTTTCTGCAAGACACCACCCAGAGCCTTCTTGACAAAGGCAGTGCTTAAAGTGGACTGATGTACCTACTGCGAAGGGATACCGAGACTTGTTGTATCACTGGAGACCAAATGCCTCGCTGGATGAGATATCTTGAGTTATTAGAAAAGGGATTGCTGCTTCATTTCATGAAAGGTGTTTGTAAACCTTGGCAGACGAAATTATATCACAGCAGACTTAGACCTTGTTCTTGTGCGACATGGCTTGCAAATAGTAAAACTGTGAGGGGCTGCCTCTCTAATTGCCTCTTGGTGTTGTAACACCAGGAAGGTATGTCAGCTTGGAGAAAGCCTGTGTTGTGCAGACACTTAGCAGGTAAAGGGAAGGATGTACAGTGGTAATTATGGCTTTACTACTGCAGGCTGTGCTTAAGAAATTTCAGTATATATAAAGAGTGTGAATTAAATAATCCATACTGTGTTTGGGCACTGTGTCAGTAATTTACATTTCATGTAATACATTTTGGCATTTCACTATAGGGTGAAAAAATAATTTGACTATTAACTTATGCAAGGCAGCTGCCAACTTCAACAGCAGATAACGAAAACTAATTGCTGCTGGATTTTAAGCTATGTTCACAACATAACTTGATTATGCCTGGTTAGAAAACATTTTTACCAGAAGGGAAGTGAGAGGAAAATTGGCTTCTACCTCAACCACAACTCAGAGGAATGGTGAACTAGTCCTTTGGTGAGTCTGCTTTCCATTACTGTAATAGTTATACTTGAATGTATAATCATAGGCAAATGTGGTCCCTGTTGTTGAAGTTGAGCTTTGAGGACAACGAGCTGCGTGCGCTAGCTAAGTAATATTGTGAAGACACAATTATTGTTGCACGGTCTATTACAGTAATTCACTTAATGCAGTAAATGACATATCCGACAGCGGAGGCTGACACATTTCTGCCTCCATAGTTCAACTTTGATATTTATTAGAGATTAGTTCCTCAGTGTTAACTAGCTGTATTGTAAAACTGGATGTTAAAGCTGCTTAATTAACAATACAAAAGTGGTTTCTGGATGTGATGTCTATGCAGAAAATTTATTCCTCACTTAGTGTTGTATTCCACTCTTTTCAGCTGAAGTGTGCTGTCAGACATCTGAGCCTTGCATCCTGTCATGTGGTGTGATCATAAAGCTGGCTATCAAAGGAAGGTCCAATTTCCAAACAGGAGATGGAGCTGTGAAATGAGCCTTGGTGGGGGAGGATAGTCCTGCCCAATCAATACTTGGTGTCAGTGTTGGACGTGCCGGAAGCGTCAGCTGTCACTGTGTGAGAGGGCTGCAAAGGCAGCAGGTTCATAAGGAAGCCTTTGGACTTCCTAGCTGAGCATACGCTGGCAGTCTATTGAGATGTGTCAGGTTTTGGAAATGAATGCTAGGCTGTAAAGCAAGAGTTAATTTTTCACATGCTTTTAGACAGCAGCTCACTAGTGAGGTCTGAATCTTGCTTTGAAGACTGCTTCAAGGAGTTGTTTTAGCTACAGTGGCTTGGAAGGGGATTGGAAGCAAGGATGTGGTGCAGCTTTGTACCACGTCATTCCCTAAGTCCTAAAAAATGCAAGTAAATTTATCCTGAAGCCCTTTTATGGATTCAGTTAAAGGCAATCTGTAAGTGCCCAGATTCTTTCTAGTGCAGAAAAAGTTATGAGGATGCAGCTAGCTTCAAATGTGGTTAGTTCAAAGGAAAAAGTATTTGTAGCACTTCTTATAGGCTTTTTGCAAGTTGTGCAAATTTTAAGTGTCGCTGGGAGAGACCCAAGCAAAAGAAGAGGTCTGTAGTGGAGAACAATGAAGTTGGATATGTAAGGTTATGTCAAACACTACAAATTCCCTTAATAATAGGGAGAGGTGCTGGATAGCTGATGTGAACTTATTTACTGATCATCTGGTGTGCTACTGGTGGTTTAACTATATAAATAACAGTAAACTCCAGAAGCTGGAAGGTACCTAATGACTCTTTTTGTCTTCCTGGTTCATGAGTCAGTCTGGGCATCCAGACAAACTGTTTTGGTGAAAGCATCCAACTTGATGAACAGCATCTTGTAAAGTAAGGGGGGGGGGGGAAACAAACCCCAAAATTCCAACTACAGAAGAATCGAGGTCTTGTAATCTAGACTGTGCTGTAAAAAGGCTGTATGTACAAAGTCCGAAGTTCATGTTTGGTTCTGTGAAACCTCCTCTTCATCTAAATAATGTTACATCAGTTCACGTTTTTTACAACCCTACCTCTGCAGCTTGTCTGCTTTTAATATACATGTTGTGTACTGTGTTATTCCACTATATGTATATGGAATTTTGTTTGTACTCTTCTACACCTAAAACCAGGCTTCTTTTTCGGTGAGAACTTAAACCACACTTCTGGAGTAGTGTTAGAGGTATGCTACTCTGGAAACTTCTCTCTCAGTGATTATTTCTTTCATTAGACTTGAATTTCCTGCATACCAAACATCAGGATCTTGCAACAAAAAATGCTGCTGTCTTTTAGAACTGGCTTTGCTCATTTTCGGTTCTGTCACTGGTCTGCCTGCTTGATTCCTTGTAAGAGTAGTGTTGATCACAGGTCACTGCCAGGGTATGTTCAGGTGCCATATGACATGCCAGATTATTTTCCACAGTGGATGTGTATGTCAGTGCTGGCTTTTTTGGGGCTCACCCACTCGCAAGCCTCTGACCGTTGCCAGAGGAGGAATGAGGTGGCTGCATTCGATGTGGGTTAGGAGGTGAAGGTAGCTCAGGAATACTGAAAAGGAGTTTTCTTCCCCAATTCTTTCATCCATTGGTGAGTTGGGTAACTTCTTGGGAAGCTAGGTCTTGGGTAGTCAGTCCTTGAAACATCATCTGCCCATTGGCAAGTTTTTAATTCAGCCTGAGCTGTCATTCTTCGTTCCAGCACAAGCTTCCAAGTAGGGATCATGGATGCTCTTGTTTTTTGGGTGAGGAGTGTGTTGCTCAGTCTGTGGTCTTTAGAGGGCTCTCAGGAAACATCTGATGAGGCATGACAAGACCTCAGAGTCCGTTGTCCTCCTGGTAAGAGCCCACACTAAAGCTGAAGGAAAATGCGGTTTGTTTCTCTGGAAACTGGCTGAGACCTTAAAGGGAAAACATCTTATTGAAATAGCTAAAACGTTATTCTGTCACTCATCCTTCACTTCTGAAGCTTGAAGCTCTTGCCCAAGGCCAGTCTTCCAGAAGAGTGCAATACAACTGACTTGAAAGTTTGTCCCATCTCTGGCACACAGACCTGCACGTGCTGTGTCTACCTGCCAGTTAGTGGCAGACTTGGTAAGGAAATGCTGCGCGTGCCCGTTATTAAATTAAACCCCATGTGTAGTTAGTATGCAAACAAGCATAGGCTTGTCGACAAAAGAGCACTGTACAGTTTCAAAATCTCCAGATTTAAAATGGATGCATTGAGCATTCCTAGGAATAGAGTGGCATGCCAGAATTCCTCATCTAAAAATGAGTAGGAAGGACTTTGGTTTGTTTCTTGACTCTTAGGTACAGTAGGGGAACGTGTTTCTCCTCATTAGAAAAAATAAGTAGGTTTTTCAGTAAAAACTCTGAATTACCCAGGCTTCATGTAGAAAGAGCTGCAAATGGTGTTTTTGTTCTCAATTTAAGTTCTGCTTGCTATTTTTTCCAAACAGGTTGTGATTAAGATGCCGCTGTTGCCATTTTATTGTGCTGTTCTTGTCAGTGAAAAGCTGTTCAAAGCAAAAGCACCTCCAAAGATGGGGTGGAGGAGGAGTAAGACCGATAAGAGACTTTTTGGTCTTTCATTTTTATCATCTTTTGGGTGGTGTTTTCTCCACAGATGGTCGCTATTCCAGGAGGAGTGTTCACAATGGGCACTGATGAGCCTGAAATACGGCAAGATGGAGAATGGCCTGCCAGAAAAGTCCATGTTAACAGTTTCTACATGGATCAGTATGAGGTCAGCAATGAGGAGTTTGAGAGATTTGTGAATTCTACTGGGTACGTTACTGAGGTAAGGCGGAAAGATACACAGACTCCTGTCATCTTTCTTTGTGTTGGCAAACCCCGTTAAAAAAGTTAGGGTTTTTTATTGGGGTTTTTTGAAGGACATCACAATACTTGCTTGGGATTTGCGTAGTAGAATATTTCTGCTGTAAATAGTGGAGAGATGAAGTTGTCTTGCCTTGCTGCCCGGGGGTCGGAAAGGGCATGAATGTGTACTCTTACATTTAGTAAGTGTCTTGATATCTGACTAAGTATCTTCCCTGCAGTATGACTGAGGCAGCCTGGGTGAAGCTAATGGATGGCTGAAGATGTCTATGCAGGGCTTTTTGGTATTTGTTTGTTTGGGTTTTTTTGACCCTTGCGTCCTAGGACATATTTGTGCCAGTACGACTATGTTGTTAGATCTTCCTTATTGTAGAGGAACAGGGGAGAAGGGATTTTAAAAAACTGTGATAGCTGAGGACTCTGCAGGCTCGTTCAGTGCAGCTCTCTGCAAATGAGCTGAGCAATAGGAAGCCCTGCTGTCTAAAGAAGATATAATAGCAAGTATAATAATAGTTTTGTGGGAATAATGGAATAAGAAAGAATATGTTACTTTTTTTTCAAGAAAGAAGGTACCTGTGCTTGAGGCTCTGATCTTTCCTGACAGTTGACTGTTCCTACACAACTTTTATAAAACCCTGACAGACCATTTTAGGCAAATAAAAGCCTTGGTAATGATCAGGTCTCAAAGGAGGCATTTTGCTAAATTCACTTGATAAACTGGTTCTCGTTAGGAAGACAGGATCCTCTGGTTGAATGAAGGGCTTCTTTTATCTGCAGCACTATTTCTGTTTTTAGGTTCTTAGCTCGGTAATTATGGAAAAAGATTGCTTAACAATTTTGAGTTTGAACAGAGCTTGTTGGAAACGGCTTCTGGAATGAGCACATGTGCAGTGGCATTTGACTATAGCACTGCATCAGATGGAGTCCGTTTCAGACAGTGCTTCATGGCTCAGCTGGTGTAGTTGGGTGCTCCACTTCTCCCTTACCTCACATGGGGCCCCTTTTTACGCTGGCTTTGGAAAAATAAGTTCAGAGTTAGAATAAACAGCAGTGATTCTGCAGGGGTTTTTTTGGGATGCAGCTGAGCATGTTTTTGTGTATTTAAATAATGTCTACATTACTGCGCATAAACAGAGCCAACCTACTTCTTGTTTTTCTTTTATTAGGGACTAGACTGAACTCCAGTGGCAAATTAAACCTGAAAGTAAATAGAAAGCTGAAGAAACAAAACCTGCAGACGTACAGCTATCTTGCTGTTAAAAAAGAAAATATTTTTGGTTCCAACTTAAAAAGCCCTTGATGGAGGCGCTCAGACTGAAATCTGGGGTCCTTCCTTTGATAACTTGTTTGCCTGTGTGTGGGTCTTTCAGATTGGGCAGGAGAGGAAAAAAAATAAGTTTCTTTCCTCTTTCCTTTCTGAAACTAAATGTATAAGGATTTTGGTCATATGCTAAAACTTCTTGCAATTTGGGTGGTGAGTGGGATCCTTCTTTCAAACTGTTTCTTGAAGGCTTCTGAGTACGCAGAAGCAGCTTATGGTGATCCTTCTCAGTCTTTGAATGCAGAATAAAATGCAGAAATTGAGAAGGGCAAATGTGTTGAATTCTGATAACATGTTTTGACTTCCCTAGGATATCAATTCCCTTAGCTTACCAAGGGAAAAAACCCTATGTTTTTTATGAACTATGATTCATTGAAATGATTTGTATTTTTTGTTTCTTTTGGCTTTACATAAAGTTAGATGCAACGATTAGGTTACTTTTAAGTCTTCTCTTGTTGTTGTGACAGCACTTTAAAGCATGGTGCTAGTGATGATGAAGGAGCAGTAACTGACAAGGCTGGAGTCTTTTACTGTGATTCCCAAAGGAAAACTAAGAGGAATGAAATACGCCTTTGAATGTTAGATCATTGGTCGCAGCATTTTAAAGCAGTTGGGGCAATTGGAACAGCATTTTTAATTAACAGAAGTAAAAACATTTGCAGAAGCTGCGAGCTGCCATCTGTCCAGTGGCTGTTGAAGTACGATGACATCCAGAGATAAAACGCTTTCTCTTCTGTTCCAAAATAGCTTCCTTGACAGAGAACTCAAAATTGCTATTAGAATTTCCTTATCCTTGATAAGATAAAGCTGTAAATGTGAGTGGCATTTTAAGAACAACATTCATTTGATAATATGGTTGAATCTTTTGTTCTTTCTATAGGCAGAGAAATTCGGTGATTCCTTTGTGTTTGAGGGAATGCTGAGTGAAGAAGTGAAGGCTGACATCCACCAGGCAGTGAGTAACACAGCAGGGTGAAGCTCACCCAGCAATCACTGGGGTAGATGTGTTAGCAGTTGTGGCAGTAATACCTAAATTATGTGACGTTCCCAAAGCCAGGTACAAAAATGGGGTTTATGGAGGAGTGTTTGGCCTAGAATAATAGACTCCCTCAAGTCTGGAGGATTTACAGTTCTATTCTGTTCTCTTTTTTTTTTAAACAAACAATAAAAAACAATCTGCTCCTGATAAGCAAAAGTCAGTATCAACCCCTTCTTGTCTTTTTTGCCTCCTAAATGAGAGCTATTTAAGACTGTAGTAAGTGGTGCCGATATAAGGCTGTTTATTTGCATTATGTGTAACGCAGTGATGATTTGGAAATTCAAATGTCAGTAGTGGCTCTACCGAGTGATGTGCTGTGTGGACAAAGAACAGGAGTGCTTCAGGCTCCAAGAGCATATGTACAAGGGACTGGCACGCTCTGCCAATGCAGTCTTATGTCCAAAGACAGTGTGTAAATCCCAGATCCTACCAGTTTAAGAAAATGGGGATAATCTGTGTATCTGATATGATAGCAAGGCTGGCACGAGTGTGTTTTCTAGGTTAACTACAGGCAAATATTCCAAAGAAGTGCCATTTCTATGGCAGATCTGAGTTGATAAGCCATTTGCAACATTTGCAATAGAATAAGGAGTCTTGAATTTACTGTGCTCCCTGCATCTCTGTAGATACAGATTGTGTACGCCTTCCTGTTTTTTCAGTTCTCTTCATCTTGCTAGAGCAGCATAGTGATCCTGGTAGGTGCAGTGCTGATTAAACTAGAGCTGATCAAGTACTCCTGTTGAGTGGAAGTGAATATTGTTTTTTTAAAAAAATAAAGTTGGGTAGCCAAGCATCCCTGCCCCCTCTTCCCCTTTTTCTGTTGTGAATGTGTTGCTGAGCCTTTCTTAAGCTTCATTTACCTCCTCCTTAACCTTAACAGGTCACTTAACCTTTACAGCTCCTGATAGTAAGTAGATTACGTCTTGTCATCTCCTGGATGAATTTATCTGCTTTGAGTAGAAGTTTGGACAAGATGATCTCCTGAGGTCCCTTCCCATCAGAATTATCCTCAGGTCTGATGAACACATTGCTGTTTCCAGATCTCTTGTCCAGTACCTTTAAGAAGGCCTTAGAAATGAAACGTTCTGATGCGCGTAATGTGGCAATTCTGGACGGTGTGTGGTTTCAAGTTGCATTTACTGTGGATGGGAATGTCTGGCTTTCTGGTTAATTTTCTTTTGGATCAGCAAAGCTAACTTGGCTCATTCTGCAACTGCTTGAATCAACACAGGGAAGCAGGATGTACGCAAGGCAGGGATAAGGTAGCAGCAGGACTGAAATGGCATCTTTTGCAATAGTTCAGTTAGATATAAGTAAGTGTGAAGTGAAACTGCACCTATAGAGGAGCACAACTTTTTCTTTGAAAGTAAAATAAATGCAGATGGGTTCATCCCATCTTCACAACAGAAAATTCCACTGTAAGTATTAGAGAAATTCTTTTTCCTGTCTGAGTTCTGTGATGCAGAAACCCCTGAATCGGGCTCCCTGTTTTAAGGAAAACAAACTGTAAGAATGCTGCTGTGAGCTCAGTCTTGGCTATTTGTGTAAACACGTACACAATATTGGGAGCCACTTTCCTGGGTGTGTCAGCCAAATTTTAAAGTGCTGGCTGTAATGCTAACAGAACAAGTATTATGCCAGAGAGCTGGAATGGAGCCCAAACTGGTCTCTTTAGCTGCTGCTCTACGAAGGTTTGCTCTATTTGTTAAAAGTAAACTTCAGGAGATTGTCCTTTTGCTATGTTTTCAGGTCATTTATTATTAGGGCATTTTGCAAGTTGCTAGCATGCAGATCATTGCCGGAATAGAGACAGAGAAAGATTGTACTAATTATTTGGGTAAAGTTACCTGGAGAATAGTGACTGCCTGCCTTGTAGTTTGGCACTTGACTTTATTCTGATGCTGTGGTCAACTTTGTGTTCTAAAACACTGCAATACTGTGAGGAGGTGAAAAAGAAACTAGAAGCTGCTTTTCTTCCTCCTTTCTGCTTGCCCCCTCACCAGCAACATACCATAAAATCCAACTTTCAGCAAGGAAGTTCCTTCTGCAAGAAGGTGTCAGAAGGCAGCTCAGTGGTGGAGCTGGAAAGGTAACTCTTACGTCTGAAGATACAGCTTAGAATTCTATCTGTATATGCTTGTGCCTCTCAAAACTATGTCTTTTTGTTGTTATAGTATGTGTTTTCTGTGAGAGGTCAGAAATGTTGAGAGTACTGTGCAGACCTTAGTTGTTTTGAGGGTTTTTGGGTTTTGGGACAGTGCAATTCGTAGACCAGAACATGCAAGCATCTTTCAGTTGCAGGGAAGGGAAGCATCAGCCGTGGGGATGTGGTGTTAGGGTATAATGTAGTCAGACTGCTTCTCAGACAACTGGATTCTGTGTAGGCCATGCTTATCACAGATAATTGAAACTAATAAAATACAGAAAACTGCTAATGCAGATTGTGCTTTCAAGTAATAAGTTTCTATAGACAACTTGCAAGGAACTTAATGCTAAAATGCAGAAGCATCCCAGCTATGGAGCAGGGACTTTAAGGGTTCTGCAAAAGCAAATTCTTCCTAGGGATCTGCAAGCTTAAATTAAACAATGGAAAATAAAAGTTAGTTTCTTGTTACATTGCCCAAAATATTTAAATTCTACTAGTGTCTGCTGGGGAAGAATGCTGAAAGGAGTCTAATACTACTCAATTACTTGTAAAAGATGCTCACTTTTTTTTTTTAACTTGGCTACTGCAGTGTAACCGTTCAAATGTAATGAGAAAAAGTGTAAGTTATATGAAGTTGATTTGCATCAGCAAATTGTAAGAGTCAGCAGTAGAGAAGATCAAGGCTTTTTTCTCAATGTATACCTTAGTCAATTAGTATTTTAGCTTGTGGTATGTACCTTCTTGAATCATAACTATTGCCATGAAAAGCAGAAATAAGATATAAACGTTGTTGTGTTGCTGGTACTGAAAATCCCTCCTCCAAATTGATGGGAGAAAGGACTGTATTTTTACTTTGCTTTAGTGGCTCAGGTGTGTTTTGGTAAGGCTTGTCTCCAGTTGAAACACAGGGGTGCTACATGCAGATGGGAATATAGGGGAAGAGCAACAGGAATGTGTATTTTGCAAGTAGTATTTCACACGCAGTAGAAAAAATTGGGGAAAGGTGGAAGTGAATATATTGAACCAAATGGTATATAACAGCTCCTATAAATAATGAGGTGCAGATGTCTGTTTGGTAGTATCTGGGAGTTTTGCTCTGTTTGGCCACTTCGGCTTCTCTAGTTCTTAAACCAGACAAATTTATCATAGGCCCTCAAGGGAAGCAGACAGCTAAATTAGAACAGAGGTGGGGCTGGTGAAAGCTAATGCAGGAGCAAACCAGCTGAGCACGTAGAATAATTGTTGGAGCTTTGGGTGTGCATTTCCTGGAGGTGAGGTGGTCTCCCAGATAGCCACTGCTACAGGAATGTAGGTTGGACCTAACCCTCCTCTGGAAGGGAAGCAGTAAAAAGGGGTGTAGCAGCCAATAATTGAATTGTTCTATATTTCTGGGAACTCAAGTTTTAGTTTTGGCCTCCAAGTTTGCGGTGGTAACATGGCAGAGAGCGAAAATTTAGCACTCTGACAGATGAGGGTGTTTCGGATAGAATTGGCGAGGACTTTTTCAAACAGAAAAGGATTTTCTAGGGCGAGGGTGGAAGGTCCTTTGAAGCCAAAATGTTTTGTGTGGGCTTAACAAGTTTTGATTGCTTCACGTATTAAAATCAGTTCTCAGGCTAGCAGATTAAAACCAACTACTAATTCCTGCATCTATTAGAGCTATTAAGCTATGGCCTTGCTTGGGTTCCTGGCCTTTGGTTTAGGTGTCATAGATAAAACGCAGCCTAGAATTAGCAATAGCTTGGCACTCTTAGATTATTTTTTTTTCTTTCTTTCTCTTTTGAGAGAATTTGGGGAAATGAAAAAAGCTCAAAATGTAGAGGCTTTGCTATTATTTTATGACTAAACTGTTTTCCTGCTCTTAAGGGGGAAGTAGAGAGGGGGAAATGCGTGCCCAGTGCTATTATTCCATGGCGTTGTGAAATGCCATTTATATGGTGTTTTAATGTATCCTAGGGCAAAAAGCATGGGGATTGTGTCTGCGAAATGAGAAGGTACCGAGGCGCGCTTGCCAGGGAACGGATTTGAGAGCTCTTGCAAATAACTGCAAGAGTTTCGCTTGCTGTGCAGCTACCGTGAAAAAGGTAAACAGGATAGCACTTACCCAGACTGGAGTACAGACGTGTGCGCTGGAGAGCCGCGGGAACACTTTAATTCTTGGCTTGTGGAAGATAAATTCTGCAGTTCAGAGACTGAAAGCATACAAATCTGTGGACTTCACTTGTCTTTAGGAGGTATTGAATCTTTGGTGTGAGAATGCGATGAAATTGGTTCACTGGCAGACCTGAGCAAATATTTCTAAGGAGTTCTGGCCAGTCTAGAACTACTGGGTACTACTTTCATCCCTGTTTGCATGGAAACCACCGCGGTGGTCTTGAGATGTGCAATTCACCTATTTATAGCAGTGCCTCTAGCCTGAAACTCAAATGGCATAGCCCTGTTCTAAAAACTGAAAACAGGATGCGTTTCAAATGAGTGTTTCAAATTCTTAAGGAAATGAGCAACATGTGCAGGTAGGATGGCAGTGCTGGTGTTCGCAGCGGTTACTGTGGAGAATGTACCCTCTGGCAGCATGCAGTAACTTCCTTACCTGTGGCTTGCGGGGAGCAGGTAGGTTATTGCATGGTTTGTCTGATACTGTTAAAGTGTCAACATACATGGGATGCATAAGCAGAAGTTGATGAATACGCTTATTGCTACTTTAAGGGTAATTTTTTTCTCTACCACACTTGGCTGTTGCTTTTTCAGGGGCCTTTCAGAGAGGAAACTGAAATCAAAGGAAGAGGTGGGTGAGCCCATTTATTGTAGACCCCAATGCTTCAGCTGTCCCCGTAAGGACTTGGGAAGATGGAGCTATTGCACTGTTCGTCTCTTATCTTCTTATGCTGTACTCCCACTGTTGGGGTAAAGAGCCATGTGCAGGAAGCATCTCTCACTGGGAGTTACCAGTAATATCAGTCCATATTTATCAGTATAGACTACAACTTTAAAGCGGAGCACTGCTTGTGCCTCAGGCTGTAGATATATCTGTGCATGCCTCGTTTTCTTAAAGCTCATACTTATTTGGTAATTGGAAAAAATGACTAGCTTGAGTGCAGCTTTAAATGTTGGCTGAAAAATAGCCTTCCAGAGACTGAACTCACCAGGAATATCAGTTCTTCAAAAGAAGCTTCTTTGGATTCCAAAACTTGCACTTAATGAATCTTACTGGATTTTAGCATCAAATATTTTTGGTTATTTTTCTTGGAGGATTGACATAGCTGTGAAGTATTACACTGTTTGAATGAGATTGAATGACCTTCTCTTACGCGAAGGAAAAGGTCCCTTCCTAAAAGTGAAGTGCTAGTTTCCAATTACGTCTGAAATCTTTTCTCTAACTGATGACTTGGAATGTATTTGTTCTTATTCTATAAAGCTGCTGCCTTTTCTTTTTGTAGTACTGCAATTTCAAACTACTTTAACATATTGGGACTTAAGGCAAACAATATCAATATTCAATATTAAAGGAAACGCTGTACTGCTTTCATTTCTGAGCTAATGAGGGAGGCTAGAAACCTTAGAAAAGGAGAATGAAAACAGATTCTTCTGTAATTAGAGCTTTTGGGGAGCTGGGACTTTTAATTGATGTAATAAATAGCATGAGACTTAGAGTAGCATTGCAGAAGCTGGCAACATCAAGTGTTAGCTATCTTCTGGAAAAAATACTCAACTGTCTACTTCTAAGCGGTTTCAGTGTGTTTAATTACTGATTTGGCGGAGAATTTGACAATCACGTTTCAGTTTATGTACATAATCACGGAAGATTTGTTCTTCTCTGCGGAGTATCTTCAAGTACAAACAGGAATTACAGCTGTGTCTGTGGCTTGTGGCTCCCTTACGCAGCCGCTGTGGCAAGCCCGAGAGCGCTCCGCTCTTTGCCTTGCGCCTTGCAGCGGCCGTCGCGGCCACGCTGCCTACATGGCCACGTCTCGCGGCCTCGGTTACGGCTGTTTCGCCTTAAACACCAGCCCCTGGCTGCGGGTGTGAGGCGCCGCGCAGAAGTCGGGCGGGCTCGGCCGTTCTCTGTGTGCCGATGACAAGGAGGAGCGGAGCCGCAGGCGGGGGACAATGACAGTGGCTCATCTGTTGCGCAGTAATTGTTTTTATTTCTTATCTTCTTATGCTTACTCCCACTGTTGGGGTAAAGAGCGATGTGCAGGAAGCATCTCTCACTGGGAGTTACCAGTAATATCAGTCCATATAAGTACAAACTACAACTTTAAAGCGGGGCTAAAAATGTTCTATTTCCTGCCTGCCTCTTTCTGCGGTAGTTCATTCATCACCTGCTCAGGGTTTAGGATATGGCTGAGAGGAGGAAAAATTGATGGAGATTTATGTGCATCTGCCTTACATGGATGAAATAAAACCCCATCCAAAAATTACATTCTTCACCTAATAACTGATTTTTTTCTCACGTCCTGTCAATGCTGGCAATGAGGGTGTCCAGACCACTGGGTGTATTTCCCAGAGATAATGCTTCATAACTTCAGTGCTTCCAGCCTGTGCACACATTGCTTTTGCAGCCAAGAGGATGCTTTTGCAAACTCAAGATGTACAGTGCTCAACACCGCGTTCAAACACGCGGTAACTTATTAACTCGGCTTCTGAAACGGCAGTGCACGTATCTGTCTTGAAGAACCCACTGCTTAATAAACTATTTTTGAAGTGGTTTCCACACTTAGACTACTTTTCACTCAGAAAATCTCTTTTCAGACAGTTGATTCCTAAATTGCTAAAGCTCTTACTCTGCAGTAACTTCTGTTTCTTTCAAATGTTTATCTTTACCTAGTGTATGCAGGCCTTATTATATTAAAATAGCTTTATAGTGCTGTAGCACATCAAAAAGATGTTTGGTGCTACACGTCTGGACAACAGTAGGAATTTCTCATTATCTTATGGGCCTGATTTAAGGATAAAGTTTACACCTTTGTCATTTCAAGTGACTTGGTGCATGTTAGAAATGGAATTAGAGTCAAGATTAGCTACTCAGTAGAGCTTATTTTTGGTAATTTTTCTAATACATAAATGTGATTTGAATGTGAAATTTGGGGCTAAAGTGGGGGTTGTTATTTCCGAACACAGCCAGTGCCATGTTAGGTACAAGGCTAATACACATGGTTTCATGGTTATTGGCTGGCTTTTTTGGGTCTTTTTGGGTGTGTTTTTAAGGGTATTCGACTACGGCTTTTGCAGTACCGGTAATGGTGTAATGCTGCTGCAACTGACTTTCCTGATGTTCCCCCATCGGTTTTTTTATGTATATCTAGGAGGAAATTTTCTTCAAGATAAATGTGAAGTAGTCTAACAGTCTTGAAATCACGAGTTAATGGAGCAATTAAAGTTAGGATATCCTAGCCTACCTTGAAAAGAAAATTGAATACTTGAAACTTTGAATTTTATGCAGGCTGATAGTGGGAGCACAGGCTTCAGTTCTGCAAATTGCTTCTTTTGAGTGGAAAACTTGCAGGTCAGAATTAACTGTTAGTGCATCTTCCCGGTGTTATCATATCACGTTCTCTTCTCTTAACAGCGCTACGACTCCCTGACAAGTGGAACAGTGAGTTCTTAAAGTTTAATCCTGCGACAGAGTGCTGGATAATCCAAGTTTTCAGCTGGATCGGACCAAAACGAGCACTCAGCTTCTCCACCTCCGAAATGTGCTTTGCTCCTAGAGCTGCATTTCCTTGTAGATGGAGGCAGTGGTGTCGTGTCTGCGGGGCAGTTATCTTTAAGCAGGTCTGTTACGGGTGATAGGCTGTGCTGTGAAGAGTTAACCAGAAGGAAGGAGGTGGTGTCCTCTAGTTCGGTACCTCTTAGGGATCCACTCAGCAGCATATGCTGCTATTTTTACGGAATGAAGCTGCTGCCAGCCTGCGGAACACATGTTTCGGAGTGAAGCATGAGAATGCTAAGCATTATGAAAGTAACTAAGCTCATTAGTGGCAAGGGAGGGCTTTGCTGTATTAACTGTGGTGTTGTAATAGCTCTGTCTAATTAGCTCTTCTGCTAATTTGATTTAGAGCAATTAAAAGCTTTAAAGACTTCTGAGAAGTTTTTTGAAAGGACTTTGTATTTCAGGTACATGAGTTCCTCTTTCGGAAGGAGCATCTTGGTGCATGCTCACTGGTGCCAGTGGCTGACTTAGATTAGTTTCCAATTAATTATTGAAGGCTCTACGTCGTCTATCACCGTTATCACTGTCCTAGTACTGTATGTGTAACTCCTCTAAAGATCTGGGTGTTCCGCAAAGACTGGCAGCCATTTGGTGGTCGGGTCAGCAGAGGCAGAAACAGAAGATGTGCACACATAGTGCTCTCATGCGGAGAGACTTTATTTTTCTCTGTTTAAAATAAACCATTCTGATTGAAAGCATCTGCTTTTTCTTTTGCATAACAAAAATGTTTTCCAAAATTCAAGTCGTCTAGCGTGTAAGTCTTTGCGGTCTCCTGCAGAGATTTTTAATTTATAAAAATGTGTTGTGCTTAGAAACATATCGGGATGAAATCTTACTTTTCGTCTCTCAGATTCATGGAGAACCTTTAGCAAATGGTACTGAGGCTCTCTTATCTTCTTTAAAGAGCTGGAAAATTCTAACTTTGGATGTCTGTCCTATCTTGAGTATAGATTAAAGGTTAAAGCTCAAAATATGCAAGGAACTGGTTAAATCAGACTAGTTTTAAGCCTATTTACGGTAATATCTGTTTAGGAGTGTGGTCATTCCAAGGCTTTAGTGCTAGGAGAGTTGAGCTGAGTATCTCTCTGAATGAAGATACCATCTTTGGGTTTGAAAGCTCAGTAACAGCTGTAGTTTCTAGTAAGAGGTTAAATACCTCTCATCCTTTTTTTGAAAAGGGTGAGGGCTCTGCTTGTGGGGAGAATGTTCTTGGCTTTGTTAGACACTGAGCCAGACTTATGTGGTTTCTGGTGTAGATTTATGTGCTTGTCATGCTAGGGAGATCGGAAAGCAGGATCTTTAAGAGATGTCATTATTTAGTAGTATGCCTGAAGGGTCCCATTTAGATGGAGAGCATGTGGACAGAACGTCTCAGTCATCAGCAAGCTGCTGAGAACAGCTTTATTTCTTTTGTAGTTAATACCGATGTCTTCTCTTCACTGGCTTTGGAAGAGAGAGTGTCAAAAACGGCTGCATGTGGATGCCTTCTCCGCCTGGAGGAGTCCTGCGGCACATTTAGGGGTTCCAGCGCTCTTGCGTAGAGCTCGCAAAGAGCTGTGGGCTCTTCAGCTGAGCTTAGGCCAACAACGCTGTAGCTTTAGTCCAGGGTTGTTACTGATTTACAGTGAGCTTTTAGGTAAGGTACCCAGACGTATGCTTTAGGCAAAATCTGTATGGGATGATGGGAGTAGAGTGAAAAGCTCTCATGGGAGCTTTTATAGCATGGATTGATCAGATGCTTTAAAAACAAGATCATATGTCTTTGTGTATTAGCAGCACTTCTATTTCTTAGGCACTACTACTTACTTTCCTACTGAAACCCTCAAATGAGGGATCTGACGTGTAGTTTGGATCAGAGTTTTGGTGTTTCTTTATCTAACTTACGTTTGTCGTAGTTTTTTTTTTTTCTTTCACATACATGTAATTACGTGTTAGATGTTCATCACTGTTGAAGGATGCAGCTTCCTCCTAGAAGTTGTTCTTAAAATAGTTGGACCAGGTTGATGCTCTGTCTCCTGAGTACCAGCTTTCAGTGACCTTTACTTTTGGACTTTTCCTGTGAAGGATTTGGTGAGTTAAAGGATAATGTGTCTGGGCACAATTTCTACGAAGTTGGTTTAACAGAATGGTGAAGACATGTAAATATTCTGCTTCTTGAGTGGGGAAAGCTGAGGGGCAGCAGAGGTGGCAGAAGTCGCAAGGTTGTTCTACAGGGCAGCATTAGAGCAGCATCTGGATCTAAGTCTAGGGCTAGCCAGCTGGGAGGTTGTTTAACTCTTAAAACATTGGAGGCCTGTTTACTTTGATTTTTTGTGCATTATGGAAATTATCTCTGTAATAGGAGTATTTAAGAAACAAGCACTCAAGATGCTGGAAGAACCTCCCACTACTGATGGTTAGCATAAGTGTTCTTTTTTTGCCTTGATTTTCTGAAAGGACCCATTATTAAGATAAGTATTTCTAAGTGAATGTGAATCAGAATAGAATAGTTAAATGTGCTGTGCACTGACCTTCTCAGCTTTGAAGTAAGCTTAATAGAGAAATCCTTAATGAATATATCCCAGGAATAGTTCCTTGGCATTGTAGAACTAAGTTTGAGACTTTTGGTTGGAGAGAAGTACTTGATGCATTGTTGCACAGTATTTTGTCTGCAAGCTTGGCTTGCTCAGCAAACCAAGTGGGAGGGAAAAAAAAGGCTTCACTTGACTCTGTGGCTCTTCTGTCTCCACCTTCTGGAAGCTGATAGCAAATAATTTAAGATCAGCTCACTGAGTTAATTAACTGGAAAGCAAATGTGTTGCAAGATGCTTGTTTTGACCCTAGTTAAAGGATGTTATCGGGATTTTGTTTTCGTTATTCCAAGACACTAAGTCTAGGGAGCAAATAATTGGGATGAAAATTCTTTTTAAGCCAAAACTGTCTTTTTTTTTATCGTCTCTGCAGAATGTGTCACACTGGAGTCAGCCAGGAGGTTAATGGTTTTAACTGTACTGTGGGCATACTGTTGTAAAAGAATAGAGTAAAACTGTACTGTTCCAGATGAACTCCTTCAGCCGCTACCGTCGGAGTGTTCTTGGCATAAAAGAGGTGAAGAACTGAGAATTTCTGAGAGGACAGTCTGGTCCACCACAGGTAGTGTGCTGAAGGCTGTGCCTTTGAAGAAAATAAACTACCTTGTACCAGACCCGCAGATGAGAAAATGTAGAAGGGAAGGCGAGGTGGCCAGAGGGCAGCGCTTCAGCACAGTATGCTCAGGATTTGGTCTCCTTCTTGCTTGTCTGACCTTCTTGGTCAGAGTAATAGGTCAATCCGCTGCAGGCAGAGCCATGAGTAGTGAGTGCAAGCTTGGTAGCTTGCTGTCACACGGTCATCTTTCAGAATAGCCTTTACCTGGGAATTTAAGCCTTCTTCACTGGCTATTCTTGCCCCTTTTCAGGTTGCAGCTGCTCCCTGGTGGCTGCCCGTGAAGGAAGCCAACTGGAAGCACCCTGAGGGTCCTGACTCCAGTATCTCCAACAGGTAAGCCATATATGACCATTCAATCATAATACACCAGGAACAGGGGTGCAAGAAAGGGTTTTTAGTTAGTAACCTGCTTGCTGCTGCTTCTACGACTATTTTCCTGTCTCTAGTGTGTTGCATGCAATATGCAGTGGTCATATGGTCAATGACGTTATTTCAAAAAGGTCTATAATCACTTTCCACCCGAGGGAAGAGAGACCACACTGAAATGTCAATAGAAAACACGCTGAAGCACATCTGTGTATCGGCAGTGAAACAGTAGATCTTTAGAGGGTCAGTAACTTCAGAGCATTCAGTGGAGATCTGGTTTTGGAGAGAAAAACTACATACTAGCTGCATGCGTACTTGGGAGTCTGTGTAGCGTGTCCTCCGTCTGGGATTTGAAGGGTTATCTCTCTGGCAGCAGATGACTGAAGAGTTTTGTGCTTTTTTTATTGTATTCTGACTTTGTGATCTGATTATTGTGGAAAATCAGTTGCGATTATCTAGAAACCCTAAATGCTTTGGAAGACTGTACTTTTTCTTAACAGCCTACAGTTAGTGCCAAGCTTTGCTAGCATGAACCCTGAAACTTGCTGCTCCATGTCTTTATCCAGTCTCCTTCCATTCTGAAGTGGAATGAATTTTATGCCTAGAAAATGAGAAGGCTTCATTATTCTCAGGTGCTTTTTATGGACGCTGCAGAACTAGCCCTGGGTTGCACATGCTGAAAGCCATTGTTCAGTCATGTATGTTACTGTATGCTTACTTGGATGTGACTGTCTTCATTTGGGACCTCTTCCATTGCAGCTCTTTCTCTCACTAGGCAGGCATCAATGACGTTGGCACTAGCTGCCTTAGTTGACTACTTAAAGTTTCAAAACTGCTGTTTGAAATGAAGTCAGGCTCTCTAGCCTAGATCTAGTAGATGCTGGCATGTTTTTGAGTCCTCTAAGGACAGGGCTGTGTTAGTGTAACATCATCTGATGGCTGAACTGCTTAGTAACAAGTCCGTTGTCTGTTCTCCAAGGGCAGTGAAAGAATTATCTGAGGCAAAAATAGAGATAGTATCAGGAGGCATTGTTGGGGGGAGACAGAGGAATTTAGGTCACAGTCAGCGGATGAGAGCTGGAAACCTGCCATGTAAATCTGGTCTTGTAGAAGTGTGGTGCAAACCTGGCCTAGTACAACTGCTGGTGAACTCGCCCCACAGAAGTAGCCGTGTGGGCCACCAGGCATACGCTGGCTGGCTAATTGAGGCAGGAAAGATAAGTTAACAGGAAGTCTTCTGGACCAGTACCCTCAGCTCTTGAAGAGTTTTGGTCTATTAGAGGCTTGGCTGGGGAGGATCCTTGTGACAAGAATGACTAGGCATTTCTCCTCGTTTTCTGGAAGAAGAGACCAGGATTATAAGGGCAATGCTGGAACCAAAGCAAAGGAAATACGGGAGCTTTTGTGTAAACTGTGGACTGTTTGAAACACCCAAAGAGAAATCCTTTATTGTTAAATTTCTGCAGTTCACTGTTTCCTGGACTGGGTGCTGCAAAAGGTGATGTTGCTAAGAGTAAGGACTCTCATCCCACCTCTCCCTCAAAAACCCCACAACTGACAGCAAAGAAAAACCTGCAGCAAAGGGAAGAGAGCACAGGGGAGTGAAGAGCATTTGCTGTTCAACTGCAATGTCAACTCTCCTACTGAGGATCTTGGTTTCTTGTTAAGATACCGTTAAACTAGCCTAGCAGGGAGTGGTAAAGCTGCAGGCCTTCCGTGTCTGCCTTGGGGTCTCTGAGCACCTGTGTTCGTGCAGAAGCCAGGTTATTGATAGATCTTCACTGGCTCCTGCGTGCAGCAGGTTTCTGAGGTGAGACAATGGGAAAGCACGAGCCACAAATGACTCCGTTAACCGTAGAGAGCTGTATGTAAAAACGTGATCAAAAAAACAGAAGTTATTTTTTTTCTCTTCCTTGTTTTTCGCTGATGGCTGCATTTCCTTTCCAGTGTCTTGCTGTCTTTCTTTGAAGAGCTGATTTTCTATAAAAGTGACCTGATACCTTGTCCGGTTGTATCCGAATTGGGAACTTCCTCACCGTCTTTTGTGGCCATCTCTAAAAGAGTTTCATTAAGTGCTTGTGCTCTATAGCTGTGAGATTGCCTAGTTCTGCTGATGATCTCGTCCTGTTTATTTTGTTCCCCAGAATGGATCATCCAGTTCTTCATGTTTCCTGGAATGATGCTGTGGCGTTCTGCACTTGGGCAGGGAAACGATTACCAACTGAGGCTGAATGGGAATACAGCTGTCGGGGGGGCCTGGAAAATAGGTACTTGTCACAAATCTGTCCTTGATCAATGTTAACAACCGGTATTTACTAGATAAGGAAGCGTTGTGTGGGTTTTATTACACTCAGTGTCTCTTTCTTGCGTCGTACGCACATCTGTGGTAGGTATAACGGTGCTGTACTCTGAAGAGACTCCTTTAGGTAAGTGGATTTCCTTGCATACCTAAATGGTATGTCGTAATCTGAACTCTGTAATGGGAGGAGAATGCAGAGAGCCCGAGAGAGCAGGAGGCGCGACGAGATGCCAAGACACGGGACTGCTGCTGTTGCAGGAGATGAAAGGTGTAGCGAAGGACCGTAGCGCCAAGGCCGAAAGGGTTGCAGAAGAGGTGAAGAAGTGAATAACTACATCACAGCAGCTCTAGGGCCACGGGACCCACCTGTTACCTGGCTGTGGGCTCGGGAAGCGGGGTGACTAACGGGCCTAGGTCTTCTCCATCCTGGGTCCTGGGCTACACAGTGCACAGGGCAGTGCTGCCTTTCCCTCCTCCGCGCGTACATTGTCCTCGCAGAACCCCCGCTCGCCTTGACAGCTTGCGAGGTGTTGGTACGAATGGAAAAACTATAACAAACACTTCTCCAGGGTAAGATGAGGAAGAAGGGCCCTGTGTGGTGTTTGTCCTTTTTTTTTTTTTCTCACTTCATTTATTTAAAAAGATAAGATTTTGACAACTGTTCTTCTGTATGTCTTTCAACAGACTTTTCCCATGGGGCAACAAGCTTCAGCCAAAGGGTCAGCATTATGCCAATATCTGGCAGGGAGTGTTCCCAACTAACAACACTGCAGAAGATGGGTACAAAGGAACTGCGCCTGTAAGTGGGTCTGACAGTGAATTAATTGTACGGAAGTGAACTTAGTCGTGCTGAAATTGAGGTCTGTGTTCAACACAATGAGCCATGGCTGTTTTCCATTCCTCTACTCTTTCACCTTTAGATTTTTAAAGTTGCAGTATATTTCACTGCAGGCTTGAGTACCACCAAGGGACACTTTTTAAAAGCTAATTGAAAAGTAAAGATTACTTTAATTTTAACTTTTGGTTCCTCTCAAGCTGACCTCTTTTCTCCCTTTCCAGTCAGTTTTGAGTCAGATGCTGAAGTACTTCCTGCTTGCACTTTTGGCATTACAATTTTTTGCACTTTCATTTTTTGAGTAGTTGTTCCTGAGGCACAAAAATAGTGCAATAGTTTAAAAGAAATGAAACATCCCGTTTTGGAAAGGTTGACTCCGTCTATGGCAAACAATGGGGTAGTATTTTAAAGGCAATTCAGGATGTGAATGAATTATTAAATGGTAGTTAAGGTAAGTCCAAAAAGTTTCATTGGCAGAGAAATCTGCATATGCATGCCATGACAGTCACTCTTGCATTCTTTTGTTGGGAAGGGGAATCTGGAAGTTGTAAGCATGGGCATGGAGGTCAGATGACTGATGCTATGTACGGGTCTGTGTGCGTTGGTCAAGCAGTGCCTCTCTTTAGGGGATCAGTCTCCAAAACCAGTGAGAAGGTGCTATGGGCCATATTGCAGATGTGGAGCTGAGAACACTGAGGATGATAATAGTTAATTCTTTTGTTCCATTTCATTTAAAAGGAATACGTAAAAGTGTTAGAGATCTGCACTGCTGATTTGGTGTCTGCTTTGGAGGTGGGAAGGCAGAAGCTCCTAATAAAGACAAATGCACCTTCAGCAGACTGGTCTTAAGGATGAAACACCTTACTTCATGTGGAGGTTTACAGAACTGGCACTTGGGTTCTGTATCTTGCATAGGTCACCGCCTTTCCTCCCAATGGATACGGCTTGTACAACATCGTAGGAAATGCCTGGGAATGGACGTCTGACTGGTGGGCTGTTCATCATTCAACAGATGAAGTTCACAACCCTGTAAGTATTTTATTGA
This sequence comes from Phaethon lepturus, assembly GCF_000687285.1. NCBI lineage: Eukaryota > Metazoa > Chordata > Aves > Phaethontiformes > Phaethontidae > Phaethon > Phaethon lepturus. The sequence goes on along the minus strand of NW_010530555.1, from coordinate 20,349 downwards.
CATCACATGAAGTATAGAATTCCTTCTTGCTACTCTGATCTGGTTGCCGTCTGAAAACCGACTGTTCTTTGCTTCTCTCTGCTGTGTCTGGGGTGGGATGGGCTGTGTTCTGGTGAATTGGGAAGTATCACACTGCAAGTCATCAACTCTGGAATTGTAGTGCTGTACTGCAACTTTATTCAGGCCTCCACCGCTGGTTAGCAGCTGAATACTTCCAAACTGGCATCGTATAACACGAATCAAGAACTCACCAATGCAGTGGAATTACTATAAATAAAACAAACAGGAAGGTATTTTGTTAGTTTATGTTGCTACAAGCTGTAGTACTCTTCCCCGCCCCCAGGTAGAGAACAAACCGGTGTGAGTTACCTTTATGGCTTCTACTAGCTTGTTTAAAACTCAGCATGCAATAAGCTGAAGTTTATGGGGAGAAGTAGCTTACCAGGCTTTGAGAGGTTAATCTTTGGTTTTCTGTGTGGCAGGCAGAGAAAGAGGTCCTGCAGGGTAAGCTTTGTATGTGGGGTTTCTCATGCAGTATCTCTCAGCAGATTCAAGTTCTAGCATTACATCTCCTGTTCTCTCATTGATCCAGGATGACTAAATCTGAGAAAAGCACTGCTCTGCTCTCAGAGCTTGTTTTGTTCAGACACAGTTGTCTATAATGAGAAAATCAATTAAACTTCACAGGGCAGGAGCAATCTGCTGCAGGATTAGAGTATCCCCGTGCTGTGGCCTCTTATGCTATGTGTAGTCTGTCCTTGGTTCGCTGGACATAATTGGAGGCCTTTCGCAAGTCAGCAATTGGAAGTAGCTTGAGGAACTTGCTAAACTTTTTTTTTTGCTGTTCTGCACATAGCAGAGGTTGACCTTCTGCACATTGCAGAGGTTGACTTTCTGCTGTTCTTCCAGGAGGATGTGTCTAGGAAGAGAAATCAGACTCATGGTGGGATCTAGGTAGCTCTAGATCTGTGCTAGCAGTTCTGTCACACTGATGGAGCATCTGGAGACCTCCTAACCCATACCAGTCACAGTGGCCAGTTTCGGGTTACCTGTATCCCAGTAAGATACCACAGGTCTCTGTAGTGACTTCAGCTCTGTGTCAGAGTGCACTACATACATCCTCCCAGGTAACTGAAATGCTTGGCACTGTAGCTTTTTTCTTGTTTGATTTAAAATAGGATGGACTGTTCTCTAATCTTTGTTGAGAGGCAGTCTCGGTGGCCTAGCAGTGGCTAAAGAACCTCCTTTTCCTTTGGGACCTTGGCCATCTTGTATCTCCATCTACTACCTTTCTCACACGCTGCACGAATTCGTGTGATGTGGTTTAAATATTTCACAGTAGTCAAAATTTTCTGCCAGCTTCTGTAATTCGGCAATAATAGAAATATGTGCTGCGTGGATAAACACACCTGTCTCTTGCCGACACTGACTCACGGCCTGCGTACATCCACAGCAGCAACTTATGTGGAACTTACACTTAGCATTCTTCAGATTATTAAACTGATTCTTTAGATTATTTTTTCCTTTTTGCATACTGATTGATTAGGAAAGAAACATCTGCTCTCTTGCAATCCTGTTTCCATTCTGCTGGATGTTTTATATGCAACTAAGGATACCGGGTTTTTTTTACCTTATGGATGGAAACAAGGCCAGCTTAAGAGCAATATTTCTAAAGATGAAGTGTTGAGTAGCTAGCAGAATGTGAATTTGCATGAAAGTGAAGAACAATAAACATAGCAACGTTGCCCTTGTCAGAGTAGGTGACAAGTGGTAAGTCAGGGGAGGAGGAAGGGAGAGAGCAAGGCTGAGCTTTCCGTCCCGGACCGTGTGGTCACTGGCCATGGAAACTTCTGCTTCGCCCCTCTTCTCTCTCTTGAAGCTTCACCTCCGTGCGCGGAACCAGTGCACCGTGATGGGCACAGGCTGCCGTAACGGGGGCAGGGGGCAAGGACTGCTCGCCCACCCGCACCCTTTCAGAGACAAACGGCGTCTGCGTCCTGGCAGAGCGCGCAGGTCGGGCGGTTCGTAGCATGTTGCGGTTGGCCCCGTTGCCTGACGGCTGCTCCAGTTTGTCCAGTGACCCCTCGGGGCAGGGAGAAGCGCACAGCTCTCTAGAAGTCGTCTTGCCTGGCAAGAAGTGGCAACACCGAGAGGAAAAATGGAGTAACCAGGCCGAGTCTGGAGAATCGAAACACTTCTGATGCTGTGTCTATATAGAACTTCCAAGTTCAGGGTCTCAGGTCTGTTGCACCTAGGTGTGTTCTGCAGTTCTGGAGTTTTCTGTTTGTTTTTGTCTGTCGGTTAGGGTAATGTCATGTGCATCATTTCTTTAAAGAGATATCTCTTAAAGCCTCCGTGTCATCACTGGCACAGTCTTAGAGCTTTTTTTCGTGTAAGATGACTGGCTTTGGTAGGTGCAAAGCATGAAACAACTAATTTATGTGGAAGTTATTGTGGTAATAACGGAAAGGACCTCTGGGAGTCTTTATCCAAACTGTAGCTTCCAGCTAATCCATTGGTGCTACTTAACTTCATCTTACTTTGTTTTATGAAGAAAGAGAGATTTCTCTGCCTGTGTCAGCCTTCCCAACTTGTCCCAGTTGCACAAAATGCAGCTCGCTAGAACAGTGTGTTTTGCTGAACTACAGCTACTGTGGTACGATGCTTCGGAAAAAACCCTCCCTTTTCTTAAGTACCGCAGTGGTGCACCTTCATTAGAATGACTTATTTAAATGAGACATTTTGTGTTCATAATGTCAATGCAGCAGTGCTTCAGCGCTGGCTTAAGGTGATGTGAGAAACGAGCGTCGTGTGACTCTCGCGCTCTGTCGGTACGTAAGTGGCCGTGAGTCTGCTTGGGTTTTCAAACTCCGCACAAACATTTTTGCAGACGCTTCAGAAAGTTTTTACAAATTAGGTGTTAACAGTGATGCTTTTAGGGTTTTTTCAGTGGGTAAGTAACGGTCAGAATTTAGTGTCTGAGGCAGAGCACTTCAAAGTGAATTCCAAAGGGTTTTTCTGATTAAATGGATAAGGAAACTGAATCTCATAATGTGAAAAGGTGTCCCAAAATAGCCAGGCTGCAGTATCTTCTGAGACATTAAAAATGATTAGCACCATATCTATCAGAGCCAATCTCTTAAGTCTCTCCAGAGTACAAGTCAGCGTAACCTATATATAGGATGTGTTCTGTCTGCCTAAAAGACTAGGAGTTCTTCTACAGGGTCAGAGCTTAGTGGAAGTTTTTTTTTTTAACATATTTAGTTTAACATCTGAAATCCTCAAAGCAGTTTTCTAGTACTGGAGAGATTTTGGGTGTACTGTGGATTGGTTACAAGGAATGTATGGAATTTTGCACACAGATTCTTCCCCCCCCCCGCCTTGCCGCCTCGTAATTGATTAGCTTGTGTTCACAAATAATTACCAAGAGCAAAAATAAACTGGGACACCTGAAAGTGCTTTGTGAGTCATTTGCTACTTTTTAAGGTATTAGATTTAAATTATGCTGTAACAATGGAACAAACAAAGAAGAGGAAGAACACTGTTAGGTGTAGGACCTGTGCAGGTAAGTATTGAAACCAAATAAACAAACCTGAGAAGATTTTTGTGCAGCTCAAGAAGCGTATAGAATGTAGAACTTGGTACTGTGTCCTTGAAATTGTAAGCTGTGAAGTGCCAGGAAGGCCAGACACCGTTAGCAAGAGCGGGGAGTTTGGGATGCAGCCAGGACTTTGAAGTTAGTGGCACCGAAAGGCATCATAATATGTTACGGATATAACTTTTAAGAGCAGAGCTTTAGCGTGACTGGAGACTTGTTTGTACAAGACCTTTCTTAAAGAATTTAATTAGACACTTCTACAACTAAAAGTCGTCTCAACTGTTCTAGTTCAGACACTTACTTGTATAGTAGTTGTGGCTGTTCAAAACAGGCAGGAGCAAGTGGCTTTTATTCTGAATTCTACTTCTCATCAGCTTGTCTAATGGGCTGCAAATGTCTGTTCATTTTTTGACTTCAGCAAATGAAAGTCTTCCCCATTTTACAAGCATACAGGATGAGTGGAGATTAGTGTACCGTACTTAGACTAACTGGGAAAGCAAATAAACAGTATTGTATTTGGAAGGGCTTTAAGTAACAAGTTGTATATAGTGAATGACCTTGCCTGTCATCTGGAACGCAGTGAATGGCCCCTCGATTTCGTGTGAGATAGTGGGCTGCTTACTCTTCCAGAAGATAATGGGAAGCGTCCAAGCCAGTAACATTGGCTTGGTGCAGCAGGCTAGTCCAGGGGAAATTTCCTATATCAGGAATCCAGAATAAGCCAGATCTAAAACAGCTGTTGGGGGAAAACTTTCACACACGGAAATGGAAGAAACTTCTAAACTTCCTGAATTTCAAGTGGAATAGAATGTCTCAATTGCGACCTGTCCTTCTAACTTCCCTCGCCTCTCAGCACAGTTCTTGTCTATAGTCTGTGTTCACTCATCACTGAAAGCCTTTCCAAGCAGAACTTTGTCGTGCATTTAGATTTAAGGTGCCAGACTATCTGCCATGGCTGTTCTCCAGTACTCACTGTGCATTATGGGGATGCTTTATTAAGGGATTCTTTACTTGAGTAAGTGCCAGGAGATCAAGGAGCCAGCTGCCTTGCTGCTGTTTCTGAAACTGTTCCGCTTGCACTTGAGGACATCTTGGAGCCGCACAGAATGGGGCCACATCGCAGTACAAAGACAGTCTTGCAGCGTGTCTTAATCACGAAGGTGAAGTGATTTTTGGGGTGGTCAAACTCTGTTTGGAAGGAATTATAAAATCCACTTAAGAAAACGTAAAGCTGTTACTTCACCTCCTCCGGTACTGGCAATGCGTGAAAAGCCAGAGCGCTCCTGCTGTCAGAAATAAGTGCTTCTGGGCTGATTTTTCTCACGAGTGGAAAAAAAATCCCCAGTTTAAGACAAACTCACCAAAAAAATGTTTCTTTAGTACATCTTGGGGCTGCTATTTGGTGCATGAGGGCAAGACTTGGAAGCACCAGGATTGTGGGGTTTTTTGCTTGCTTTAAAAATATAAATGATCATTTGGCAGGCAGTAGCCAAGTGTGTGTGAGAGATGAGTCAAACCCCGATCCCTTTATGGGGCCATTTTAATTGTAGTGACTTCTGGCTCAGATATTTTGTACACAGTGCATATCTGCTTACGACCTGCAGTTCTCTGTTGAAAACAGAGTGGCCGTGGCATGGAAAATTGTGATGTAATGTCAGAAAGCGTTAGTTTGATGTAAGGAAAGAAATAAATCTGTCTTTTTAAATTTATAAAAAAAGCTTCTATGATGTATTTTAATAACTTTTAAAAGAATAATCTTACTTGTAAGTGTTGGTAATTGAATACAGAAGCACTTTTAATTATGCAGTCAGACAGTAATGTGTCAGTTACGTTATACTACAAACCAAACTTGTCAATGTGCAGTAAATTCTGTTCTTTAAATCTGGGATCAAAGTCTGGACAGCTCTGGCTCTCCACCTACGGACGGCAAATGTCCTTCCAGTCCCATATCAGATGGTACACTTCTTCCGATAATGGCATGAAACAATATCGTTTGATGGAAGAATGATTTACTTGTTTTAATCAAGTGTGACCTTAATGGCGGTGCTGTGATTAGTTTTTATTATGTGTAAGGACAACCAAAGCAGGTTTCCTTTATGTGTGAGAAAGCCACAAGCATGAGCAAATACTAACATTGCAGGCTTTCTCCTTGTTTTTTTAATTACAAGAAATATGTGGTATTGAGCTGGAACATTGGCCAAAGTTAGATAATGGTTGTACACCCTTACTCTACCACGCTGTTAAATGCATGCATGATTCCAGAAAAGCTGTTGACGGGAGGGATCTTGGCCTTTGGGGTGCCATACCTGAAGTCTGTGTAGCTCTGTGGATGACAAAGCAGTGAGGTTGCCCGGGGTGTGGTTGGGTTTTGCAGTATTCTCTAAGCAGCCAGCACTCAGACAGGAATGAGCTTACATTGCTGCATCTGCAGGTGTAAGGACTGCTAAGGTGCTTTGTGAAACAAGAGAAAGGTTGAGCAAGTGGTGTAGGCAGGAGAAAGACCACCCGGAGAAAAGGCCCCTGGTCAGAAGGGCACGCGTGCATCTCCTGCGTACAGCCTCACAAGCGGGGTGTTGCGGGTGAGGGACACCCAGCTCTTAACACCCCTCAGGAAATGGAAATCTCTCATTCCAGTTTGTCTGTGGGGTCTCGGCTGCTTCCTTGCTCTCAGTTTGGAGCTGGGAGTTGGGGCTTGTTTTGGATAACGGAGACGGATCACGCTGCAGGTAGACCAAGGAGCTGCAGCACCTTTCTACCTACCCGGACAAAATGGTTCAACTTCATGCGCTCAGGAAATAGAGTCCGGGTGGCTTCTTCCCGCACGTGGCGCGTTGGGGGTTTCTTAGAGGCGGCTGGGGTGGAGGGAGCGGTACCGGTACCGAAGGCAGGCAGCAGGCAGCCCAGGGCGAGGACAGCTGCTTGCCCTGAGCTTTCTCGCAGTGGCCGAGCTGGGAATTGGTCGGGAGCTGTGGTAAAGGGCTCCTGAAGTGCCGGAATGCAAATACAGCCCGTGGCTGCTGGGCTGCTGATGAATCGTCTGGGGAATTTGAAGTCCTCGGCCTTCAAAGCAGGGAGCTTGCGCAGGATGCACAAGCAAACCATTACAGAAAGGAAACACAACACCCCATTCCAACAGCGTAAGTGGTGACAGGGATGCTCATCGGTCTGGAATAAGAACGTCTCTTTCACTGAATTTTGGTCGCTTTCGGATCAGCCCGCGTGGCTTTGCTGGGGACCGAGGCAATCGGTGGTGCCTTTGGCAGAGGAGCTGAACGGAAGCGCAGTTGCTGCCTGCCGTGTTCGCTGCGGTTCTAATTTTAACTCCACAGTAGCCTTCAAATGAGACTGCGAGTTTTTGTACGTGGCATTTTTGACACTAGGAAGGAGAACTGAATTCAGTGTGCCCTACCTTCTGAGGCTCTGGGGTTCTTTTCTAACCCGCCCCAATTTGAGTGCAGTCGCGAGCTGAGAAGGTATCAATCGAGTTGGTCTCTTGCGTACAGCTGCTTGTGTGTTTGATTTTGTCCATATGTAAGTAGCTGGATACAGCTATAGGGAAACATGATTATCCCAACTTCTTTTCACCTTTTCCTTTGCTAAACTGCAGAGCAAGACAGGGAAATGTCAACATCAAGAGAATTAAATTGTAGCCCATAGACAGTTGTCAAACAGGCAGGGATTGTTTCTCCAACTAATGTCTAGTGGCTTTCTGCTTTCCCAAGAAATTTCCCAGTTGTTTTACGATGAACTTGTTATCTTCAGTGAATTTTCAAGTGTTTTGTCATAGAACAGATTATCGGAGAACACTATACCAGATTTTTGCAGGTGGTAAAAAAATGCTTCACTGCTGTAATCTTGTTTCAGAGGCTGGGGGGGGTTTCAGTTAAACTTTGGGGTTGTTACGAGAGAATCTTTGCTCAATTTTTGTCTGGCAGAAGTTACTAGTAATTAATAAAAAGAGCTTATGCAATTACCATTTTCTCTGGTTCACATGCTTCTTCAGTATATGTTATGCTCGTATAACTGCTGAAACATGCAATAATCGTATGCTTGGACAATAAACCTTCTAATCCTAGATTAGCATGCTGCTCTTAGTTTATAAAAGTTACTTTGGCCCTAATAGCAAAGGTTGCTGCTCTGTATTTGCATTACAGTTTTTAATGGGAAATCCTGCTCAACAGCTCCATTGTTCTCTGTTTTTTCTTGTTCTCATGTATTTCTTTTTTTTTAGGTCTGTTTTATTCTAGCTGGCTCTACCCTGGCTTCCCTTAAAATGAGATTAACAGGCTGTTGGGTTGATTGTGCTTGTTAGTGGCTTATCTTAGAGCGGGGCTCCGTGCACCTGCATGCTGGTTTTGTGAAGACAGTTTCCAGAGACCTTGGAAATGGAGTAAGCCCATCCTGTGGAGGAGCACCCTGGCTGGGAAATGAGCGGACACTGCCTCTGGGCATGTTTTCCCTTAAGTATTTGAAGAGTATTAAATGCAGTAGTAGGTCAAATTCTTTTTTGCCCATCTTGTGTAAACTTTTACAGTAACTGTGAAGCTGCTGAAGTTTCAGTACGCTGAGATTTCGATACGAAGCCTGGCAAAGCAGTCCAACTCGCGTGCAGTCAGTAGCTCCCGTAGCACCAGCATCAACTTTCTGGTTTGGCTTTCTTACAGTCCTTGAGACTTATACTCAGTGCTGCAAATACTTGTCTCGTGGTGATTCTTCTAGAACTTCACCTCTGGTAATGCAGGAGCTGGGTGGGAGGCGACTATATCCCTCAATAGAGGGTAGGACAGCGCGATGACCAGGTGTAACCAACCGGTCATCGCTTTCCTTGAGGAAAGCTGGTGTCATTCCTGGGAAAGCCCCTCTTTAGGAACCTGCCTCTGAAAGGGGAATTATGCTTGTATTCAGGAGATGCCATAGAAGTGAAATTTTTCTGTGGTGACGGCATTTATATTGGTCAAGGCCTTGTTCTTACGGCTTTGCAGAACGCACAGCACCCTTCAGCTACTGCAGGATGCACGGCTGGCTGTTGGACAGGAGGAGACGAAATAACTGGCAGAATTTCTTTTTCAGCAATTGTCTGTTTTTAACCTATTATGTTTCTTTTAATGATACTGGTTTACATCATTTACATACTCTGTAGCGATGCATACTTTTTTCCTAATAGCTTAAAAACTGGGCTGATGACTTTCTTGCAACCTATATTTTTTTGATATAGGTAATGGTCTTAGCAGAAAATGCAGGGATTTTGGAGAACATCACAAGTCTTTCCACCTGTATCAGGAAAATTTGTGGAATAAGGTTTTGTCTAGAAATACAGACTTGATTTAGACACCCTACCAACCAGTCAAGAAACAGCTTCGACCTCCAGTTATGTGAAAAATTCTTTATTGGAAGACTTGTACATGATAAGAAAATGTTGCATGCTAGCCTAACATGTACAGAAATAGAAATCCATGCAAATCCTACAACTTCGAGAGGATTCTTTGTGGCCTGACTTGCCACTTAACTAATAAAACGTAAATTATTTTCTGCATCTTGTTTGTCACTTCCATAAGACAGATATTCTTGTGGCTGTGTCCTAAAAGTAGCTTTTCAATGAATGTGGAGTGTAGAAAGCATTAAGAATATTTGGTATCAACAGTGGAAACATAAAGTATAGCATTAATCTCCGAGAGTTGGATGAGTGCAGTAGTAACTTCCACAGCTGAAAGGAATGAAGCGGGAGAATTGTTCACCTTTGTAATAAATATGCATCAAAGCAAGCAAAAGAGTGTGTTACCAAGGAAGCCCAGCTTTCTCCTTGAACTATTAGGCCATGCTTTGGAGTTGGAATTGAAAAAGAAGAGTGAAATAACCTTGTTAAATCAGTTCTAGGGCCAATTTCCTGAGCACTTCGAATAAATCACACACATTACACTGCAAATGTATGTGCAATTACTAAATTGTTGCTCGTAACCACAGTGCTCTCTGCAGACCTTTTTAGCTCTCATGATCCCAGATGATTACCAATTTATCACCTGGTGACTGGGAGATGATACAGAATGTCTTGCTGCACAGTCACTAACTTGGGTTTCAGACTTGATTTTGGACTGGAAAGAGAGTAAGCACCAAAAATGGGGCATTGCAGCCCCTCATCACAGCTGGCCACCGAACAGTGCAACTGCATCGAGAAGAGTGGACGCTCTCCACGTTCCGTTGGAGGCTCATGGGCTCGCAAACATTTGTTTCACAGCAGTGGAACTGATGGGAATGACAGATTTCACTACATGTGCAGGCTGGTGTGTGAAAACTTCCTAATCTCATGAGGAAAAGTCTGAAACTCCAGAGACTTACCTGTTCTCAAAGATCAGTAGGGTCTCAGGACGGCCACTGTTCTTTTTACAGCGTACTGTCAGGTGCTTTACAGAAACAAAGCCCTCTTGGCCAGTGGGCAGCAACTTGAATGTTAAATATTTGCAGCAGTGGGGAGGCAGAACAATTACTCTCACCTGTCTGCAAGTCTTTTACAGCATAATTATTTCAAGCTTTCTGGTTCGGACAGACTTAGCTGAAATTTGTTTACTGTGAATATTTACGGCTGCTCCTTACCCATCTCCCTATTCTTACAGCCTTTAACCTTTACCCTGTAATTGGCAATTGTTCTTCCATGAATACTAACCATTATATACACACATACACATATATATGTGAAAAATACTAACTGACTTTTCTTCCACAGAAAGGGCCCTCATCAGGGACAGACAGGGTGAAGAAGGGTGGATCCTATATGTGCCACAAGGTAACGTGAAAAAGCCTGTGGTATTTTCATATTGATCTTTCCTCTGAAAGCACCTGACTCAACTGTGAAAGGACCTCCTGACAGAGCTTCCTGGCAGTCTGGATGCTTGTTAAGGGGTTTAATGCAATTTGAGGAAGAGCAATACCTAATGGCATTAAGGAATTCTTTGTTTGTTTTAATTCCAAGCTAACAACAAACTGCTTTACCCATTATGGTTGTGGGTTGGGGTTTTTTTTGATGTAGAAGTTAAAATTGATGTATGCCTCTAATGCTATTTGTGTTATAGCGCTTGAGTGAAACTTGTAAAAGTAGAAAGTACAGATGTAACTTTCTAGTTTTAGAACGATTCTTGATCCAGAAAGGATATCAGGTGTTAGCGGAAAGATTGCTGGGAGATGAGTGTTTCAGCTTAGTCTTGAAATTCTTCTGAGAAGTCTGGTTACCACCACAGCACAGTAGCTGTTCATCACATAAATCATGTTTTAAACTGTTCACTCCGTGCTGGAAAAAATTCTCATTGTAGATCTCCTTTTTCATTAAAGCTGTCCTGTTCTTTTTCCCTTTCAAAGCCTGCAGCTGGCAAATCATTCTCATAATTAGATTAAATTTTCTACAGAGAGATCCCATTTTCTACACTGATTTCCTTCTTGGGTGAAAGCAATGTCAGATGTTAATTAGCAGTTTTGATTAAATTAACACTGGAATAGACTTCAGTGATGAATAATGTGACCCATTTTAAAAGCTTGTGAAGATTCTAGTCTGTCCTAGTCTTTTTTGTAGGTGATAAAACTAGGCTGTGTACCAAGACCAAAAACCCCACTGAATACTATTGGTAGAAGGGCTCTTTATTAGGTGCCTAAACATCTATTCAGACTAATCTATTCTACTGCTGTTCTACCTCTCTGAGGTGACAAAAGCTACAGTTTGCAGCTTTTTACATGTACGCTTAGCAGCTACTTTTATTTATAAACAGCTCAGCTTCTCAATCCTGCGGTGCAGTGGTCAGGGTTAGGGTGGACCTCTGCAGCGGGAGAGCGGCAGCGTGCACCATCCTCAGAGCATCCCCTGGCTCTGTGCTGCTATGCAAGAGCTGGTGACCAACTGTTGTTTGAACGTCTTCAGGTGGAGATACTGTTAACTCATGGAGATAAACACCTGGGTGACCTCCTGCCGCTGCAGGGATGGTGTGGTTCACAGGGTGGGTCCCTTGATGACAGAGCCCGTTTCAGCTGTCACCACCCTTGTACAAATTGAACTGTTCAGTAGCTGTGCTAAAACTCCTGAAAGGGATCTGGGTTTAAAGGAGGAAAACTACCTTCTCCTCTGCCACCCCGTAGCAAACTGCTTAAACTGCTTAGTTCTGCAGTTTGGAAACCACCGTTCCTAATGTCAGGTAACTGAGAACCTGTAGCACCGTGAATAGCACAGGTTTTTCTATTTTCAAGGACTGTAAGTGTATTAACCTGCACTGAGACATGGCCAAATCTGTAACAGCCATGTATGGCTGTATGTATGGCCATATAACATGTTATAGACCAGTGTCTTGCTGTAAAGATGTCTGACCTTGTCCCGTTTAGATTCATTTGGTTGTAAGTTAACAGCCTTTCTCACAACAACTTGTGCAGAGCACCCCACAGCAGTCCTTTTCTGCAACTTTTAAGATGACATTTTTGATCTAAATTGGTCTATCACAGAAATACCAAATCTTACAAGCACAAGATGGAAAATACCGTGAATAAAAGCACAGAGATATTTCCCACCGACACACATCAGTGGCCTCAAATAGCTGTATCTGATGGGTGTGAGGACAAATGTCAAATGATCTTGTACTCCCCTCTCACTTAAAGAAATGAAATGGTGACGATGGTTCCTCCTTGCGTTTTCTGAGAGGCAGCTGCTGTGTGATTGCAGCCCGTTCTGGAAGAGGACGGTGTTCAAAGCTGTCTACTAGGAGTATCTGAAATGCTGTGAATCATTTTACCAGTGGCTTAATTTTAAATGTAAATATTTTCATAGCCACCAGTCCAGATTATACCTTGATTGTAAACATCCCTAAAATGCTAGCCATAGGAATACTGGGAAGGAGTTTGCCTCCAGCTTCTCCTTTCTGGTTGTATCTCATTCAGTGAAATGTTTTCTGACAGGTGCCGGTACCTCTCCATTTCCAGTCGTCCCTGAGTATACAGATACACAGATCAAGGCAGTGAGACGCGCTCTTTTCCTGTGAAAAGAGGACAAGCAGAATGAATATTCTAGCTTTTTGTGGGAGCAGGATATATTATTAGTTGACACTTTGCCATTCAAACTACCTTCTGCATCAGCTGCAACTGGGCTCTGTATACAGTGGGATTTCCCGTATTTCTAACAGTGATTTTGATCACTTCATTGATCTTTCCAACAGCATTTGAAATGTTTTGCTGTATTAACGTAACGAACTCTTGCCTCAGGAAACCCACGCTGTATATGCTCTAAAGTTCTCTCTTTTCCCCCCTTGCCCTTGTTTCTCCAGTCCTACTGCTACAGGTATCGCTGCGCGGCCCGCAGTCAGAACACGCCCGACAGCTCCGCTTCGAATCTGGGATTCCGCTGCGCAGCAGACGCCTTGCCGGAGCTACAGTGACCAAGTGGGCTGTGGCACTGAGACGTGAAGGGCTGCGTTCCACCCAGGGCTGAAGAGAGGCATGGAGTGCCATTTGCTGATGACACGGACTAGAAAAACCTAGCGCTTAAACTTCCTGCCGAGGGGAAAAGATGTGACGCTACTCAACATTGGTTGAAGAACCTTCCTTTATTTATCTTTGGGGACGCTGGCCTGGACTTTTATCCTGACCAAACTTCTCATCAGTGAATTCTGTTAGTTTTAGGGAGACTGTTCTGGAGTTAACTAGCACAAACCTGAGCAGAAACATGCTGATCGGGTTTTAAAAAGTTAACCAATAGCTCCTCAGAAATGATCTTTATGAAATAGTTTTATTTATGTATAGTTTAAATGTCTACTTTCAAATCCAATAAACAAGGACTTCATAAGCTTCTAGACTGCTTCAAAAGAAATGCGAAGCAGTTAAGAAATTCTAGACAGCTTTAAAATAAAATTGAAGGAGTTCAGAGGCATGGAAGGCAGACAGCTATCCACATGGGCGGTTAGCACAGCCCTTCTCTTACATTCCTGTTGTGGTGAAAATGAGGTCCAGAAATGTGCTTTTTCTGGTGAGATACTTGCTCCTCTTTAGAAAGTGCCTTCTGCAATTGAGGGATGATAATCCTTAGGGTGATGATGATTAGAAATGTTGTACATATGTGAATAAAATTTCAAGCGTTTCTCTCTGCTGAAGATTTTTGCTGATGGAAGAACATGGGCAATTTCCTCTGCATATCTCTTGCACACAGAGTAGGCTTGCAAACTGCAAAAATGGCATCATTAGAAACTGAAGGTAATAAATTATTCCACTTGAATAGAAGATCATTAAAGTGAAAAGATGGCAGATGTAACTGTGGGCACTAAGGCCTTGTAAGATAAATTTTGAAACTGTTCTGCTTAAAAAAAAAAAAAAAAAATCCCACTTAAAAGAAGAGGAATTTTAGCAAGGAGGAACGGCAATGGGAATAATGAGAACTGCCTCATTTTGGGAGCTGAATGTATTTCAGGCCTTTCAGAAAGCATTTGGCACTGCCCCTCGCTCTAGCACATGGTGTCTGGTAACATTTCTGTGCCAGGCACTCGCTTGCTCCAAGTGGAGACTGAACACGAGATCGCCCATGCCGGAAGCTGCATGGCAGAACATCCTCGCCCGTCTCGCTGTCAGCTGCGGTGTTGCCCTTTAACAGGCTTCTGAGCTGCCTGTGTGTGAAATGGGGATTGCACGTGGCTGTCTTGTCAGCTGCTGCGAGACCTGACAGGGACAAATGTGGTGGATTAACCAAAATCTTGGCACTGATGACAGTCTTTCCCAGCATTGTCTTTTTCTAGAGTAGGTCTGGTTTGGGTTTAATACAACCTGGGGTTAATGCAAATCCATCACTCGCCAGCTCCTTCTCCGCTCGGTGTCTCATGTTGAAGAGAAGGTCTCGGAGAATGTCTGGGGAGCCCTTTGACAGACACCAGCCTCCAGCAGGGCATAAAGGTAATTCCAGCAAGCAGGAAAAAAAGGATGCCAGAATACACCACTATGGCTTAGCACCACATAGGCATGGTAAAAGCTGTGGTAAATATTTTGTGTAGTGAGGACTGTCTTCCCAGCATTAAATGTTTAATTAAAATCTAGGCATTAAA
>NW_010530555.1:0-5672 GCF_000687285.1 Phaethon lepturus | reverse complement strand
AGGGAAAGATTCTTTCTATCTTCAAATTTATCTTCCTGCCACAAGAATATAAAAGATTTTTGCTTAGAGATGGTTTTGGTTTTTATTCTGCAAACAAATATTACTGAAAAAACACATTTCCATATATTGGAAAATTCTTGTGACTTCATCTAAATTCACAGCTTCTTGATGCCACACCATCAGGTATACATCAGTCAACACTCACTGGGGTGTGGGTGGCACGGGGAGGGAAGTCTTCCTGCTCTTCTGTGGAGATGGTGGAATGTGTCCCATTCATGCTGCCTTTGTTTGCATAATGGTTACGGCGTTTTGTTATAAGATATTTCATTAAACATCCTTGAATGAATTGGATTCAGATTTCAATGGCAAAGTAAATCTGCAAGCTTGAGGGAGCACTGAATACTGAAATATTGATAATCATTACTGTACTTTGAGATGAGAAAGGAGGAGGGAACATTACACTGAACTCACGGTCTTTTCAGCTGTTTGAGTGGATTCATTGTGAAAGAGCACGCTCAACTGGCAGCCTGGGATGCGATGACGCCGAAAGGAAGCCAAAGCAAAAAGGGAACAGAAATGCAGCAGGTAGAAACAAGGGTCTATTTTCTTTTCCACTCCCTTGTTTAGGGGATTTTTTCTTTTAGTAAGATTTTGTTTCACACACCTTGGCAGCTGTAGTGCTAAGGCATAGTGGAGTATAAAGCACATGCTCTGTGGAAAAAGGCCATTAACAATTGCCATGACAGCTTAGAACTCAATGACAACATAACATATTATTTCATGTTCCTGCAAGGCCTTCAGTGTGGCTGGCTGTTTTTAGCAGTACAATGCTCTCTTGTTCTGTGCTGTGGAAGCTTTTTCTGACCAGGTAATTGATACTCGGCTCACTCACTAGAAGCGGCATCAGCTGGCTGGGACCGAGTGGGTAGGACTGCACAGAGACAGAAGGCTCGGCTGTGTTCTCTGGTTTGAGGCTGGTAATGCAAGGAGTAGATATTGCTAGTGGTGTTTGGGGGTTTGTGTTTCGGCGTTTTTTTTTTTTTGAATCTACACTTCCTTAACTACTCAAAATCATGCCAAGTATGTATTCATAACAGGAAGCTAACAAACAGTGCTGTTGTCTTGAAAACCCATCTAATCTTAAGGAAGAGGAATACAGATGGTATAAATGTAGTCCCGAAACTTTCCAGGAGGCAAAGAGGAAGTACATTGGATCATCCACTCCCAGCCCTCCAGTTCTGCAGGCTGAGAGTGACTGGCGCAATGCCCTTTGGGGGAATAAAACCAGATAACGGGACAAGAGACCTTGCAACCTACGCTGGGCACTGGTACCTAGTGCAGTGTGCATTCTGAGTTATGGGATCTGGGGAACTTCTCTTCTGTAGAAGCAGGCAGCCTTAATCAGGTAAGGAATAAAGTTAATGGCCACATGGCTTGTAAACTACTCTTGACAAGGAGCTAAAATCCTTTGGAAGCTTTCTGTACTGATAGAAGTCACACGATGATTAACCATAAGATAAATCACATGGTAATCTTTATTTTGAACTGAAAGTACAGCTGTATGTACATTTCAGCAGCAGTTCTTCATAACAGAAGCATGAAGGTACACAGTAAGTGGGGAGAAGCTAACACTGAACTTTATCATGGAAGTATAGGTAAACACACAGTAACATTTTGTTTAGCAAATAGCAAAATAAGAGCAGCAAAATCACCTTTATCCCTCATCAGTATCAGGTTAATCAAAGTTGTCTTTTTTTATGAGGGGAAAAAAAAAAGCTGCTGCTGGCTTGCAGAACAGCTGATCCCCCCTGAGATGTGCTACCTTGTGTGTGCGTGTTTTGTCAAAGGTTATGAATACAGTTAAACATCAAACTGCACAGAGCAAATAAACCAGGGGCTTGAGCCACTGATGGCATGCTGTGGCATGACTGTACAAAGCAGCATTGCAGTTTATCTGTCTTGTATATCAAAGTTGGGGGAAATTCAAAACGAGCCTGTCTGAAGCTTCCTTAATTTGATCATTCTAGAAACAAACTGAAGTAACCTGGAGTTGCAGAATGTACCCCATCCAGCAAGCCCTCTCGCGCTCCCCCAGTGTAAGGGGATGCTCAGTAAAGCAGTTAGACCCATACAAGAACCATGAAGCGAGGAGGCAACGACCTTCTGCTGGGAAAGGACAGGCCTTGCTTCATACTGTTTGGCTCTGTGGGAAAGTGAAAACAAACCTGTTAGTAGCTGAAAGGAGCATTCACATATCTGCCAGCTGTTCAACAATGTAAAAAGACAAATTTATTGTTCAGATGTACTTTATGATTTCCCACTTGAATCCATTTCAGAAGTCAGAATAGCAGCACCATACTGCTTTAGACTGCAGTCTGAATTTGCTTCCTGAGCATGTAATAATAGTGCTGGCAAGTAACGTGGACGTGCTGCTTGCTATTACTGCAGAAATCTTATTGGGTGAGCCTTGAGATAGATGTGATTTGAAAAGATGGCATGATTGTACTTCTCAGAGCCTGTGGTACTGTGCTGTTTACACAAAAACTAAATGGCAACGAAACTGAACTTGTCACTAAAAACTGCATTTTGGCAAGCAGCAAGATGTGACTGGAAATGGAAAAGTGGGGGAAGAAGCATTCAAGCTAACCTTTCTGGGCATGTTTTTTACATCAATAATAACTAGTTGTTTAGGTTGTGCAAAACAAAAAAAAACATTATAGCAAGTAATTAAAAATTTTTTTTCTAATGTTATTTGAGAAATGTAATGCCCTCTTGCGAATGTCCAGATTCCTTGGTCTCATTCTCTTGTGTAATTTTCAGTGACATTTCTCATTGCTCTCATGTCCTTTCTGTGTACCAATGTTAAAGTTCATTCTTTCTCAAAGGTACTAATTGAGAGAGGTGCGTTAACATACAGCAACCTGTCAGAAAAAAACAAGCGAAAAAAGCTACCAGGCCTGGCTTAGTAACTGATCTGGGAACACCTTAAGCTCCGGTGCACCCTCATACCATCCACCTTCAAGACAGCCTCCAGGATGTTGCATCAAGTTATTCTGAAAATCTTATCTTTTAGCCGTTACTCCAGAAGCACATGTGTTTTTTGGTGGCATACACAAGAGTTTTATTTAACTGCAATTTAACTACTAGAGAAAATACATTCGTTAGGTATATTTAGGGACTAAAAAGCTAGGGAGAGGTCCCTGAACAAGCATCTGGTGTTGAGAAGAGGGAGCTGTCCCAAGGTAAGAAGGCAGCACATGTGCGGGACCCGCAGTAGCAAGGCTTTCTCAATCTGTTCTCTTCCTCTGAAGTTTTTCCTTCTCTATTAGTTATTGGTAAATTATGGAATCTTCCTGAATAATCATATGTAAGTTCCTGTCCAGCAGAGATATCAGTAGCTGCAAAAAGTGCCAGTTTAGGCACCATTGAGTCAACTCGAACTGGCACCATAAATAAATTCGGTTCACAAGAATGATTCAGGAATCTGCCTAAGTTACCAATGTACGTGGGGTCAACAAATGTCTCCATTATCTGACCACTATGGAGGTGTTCCCTCACAGCTATAATATAGTTCGAATCCTTTGATGTCTGGGCCTGAATTCTTCTACGTGCTTCATTAAAGCCTAAAACTTCACCAGCATATTCACAAACAAATCGTCCTTTAGCTATGAATTCCAGCGTGCGAAGACCCCACCCTTTCTTCTGAGTCTTGAATACCTCAAGTCTGAATTGCAAACCCCTCTGAACAACCCTGTTTTGACAGGATTCACCACACTGGCACATGGCATTGCATTCAAAAACAGGCCTGGCGTACTCCTCCTCTTTGGCTGGAGGCCTGAGGCACAAACTGTTGTAATTTTCACCGTGGCAAAGACACGGGCACACATGAACCGCACAGGAGCTGGTAACACAAGAACATCCTGGAAAGGTGATTTCAGTGGGGTCAAAGTCTCCGTCTGCTCCAGCCACGTTGTCTGGGCTATACTGTGAAGAGAACAGTCAAATCCTTGTCACATTCAACACTTCTTTTCACAGAGGCTACCAAACTTTTAAGAAGTCCGTGTTTGGCAGTGACTGATCTCTGAATGTGGGGAACTGAAGTAATGAACTGAACACTTCTTTTTCCTGTAAACTTGTAACTACAATTCTAACTTTTCTAAAACATTTTAAAGAATGCAAACCAGATACTCCGTATAGACTAAAAAAGTTTTTAGATTGCTCAAAATAGTCTATTATCCAGAAAAAAAAGAAAAATTCTTAGCAGGAAAAACATGTCAGCTAATTGGATCTACTTTACTAGATAAGATTTATATTTAATGGCTTTAAAGTCATTCCTCCTGCTGCAAAATGTGCAATAAGCCACTTACAAGGGTAGTCTATATCTATTTTATGTCACAGAATTTCAAACGCCCCTTTTTGTTAAAAATCAAGATACTTTCAATTTCTCTCTTCAAAATGTTGCATTGAAACTTGCTCCTGGTAATTCTGTTACAAAGTGATGATGGTGTTGCACTAGCACACCTCTTCATGTTTAGAAAAAAGCTGAGCTAACTACTCTGTTGCAAGGTAAACCTAGAGATGGATCTGCTTCACCCTAAATTCTGTCTGCAGGAACAGATGTGGTTCAGTTCAAACAACCCTAGTTGAAAATCAGGTTCTCAAAATTACACTAATGCCCCCAGCAGGTGAATGATTATAGAACCATGAACTGTTGCAAAACAAAAGCTGACAGACACTGTGCTGAATTTGGAACTCAAAACAGAAACACAGCTACATGTATATTTTTACTTTCTTCTCAACGTTCAGCTTGCAAAGCTTTATTTAGAAACCTGGAGTATGTGTTATTACTAAATGTTACATTTCATAGTAGCTTATGTCTGGTAGCTTCTGTGTGTTGGGAAACATGCCAGTTCATTCACAAGTTTCTTTTTTCCTGAACATCAGCCTTCTCAGTCATTTGGCTTTACTCAAAACCAAGTTTAATAGGCCCCTCTTCTCCCATTCACCGACCACAAGCTTTCCTATTTCTTTTAAATACCAGCACATCACACAATTTAGGAAGATTAGCGTCTGTTTGGATTAGTTCTTCCCGCCCATCCCGATTTATCAGAAGCTACTTCATTCTGTTTTCTTAAGACTCTCCAGCATCACTGAAGCGAGCTCCTAAGCAGTAAGGTGTACTTCCAGAAAATGCTTTTGGAACTTACTACAATTAACAGAGAAGATGGCAGAAGCTGGGCTATGCCTGAGAAAGCATGAAAAAAGCATAAAGTATGACCCTGTATTTCTAGATTATACCTTATCTTGTAAACCACCTCAGATGGTTGTGCAGTGGGAAGCGCCTGCCAAGCCTGTCAGACTTTTATTCCCACTCGGGTTTCAGCCTGTGCTTGACGCTAACGCCCCGTAGCGCAAGAGCTTTATTCTTCCTAAAACGTGACGTCTTAACTGCGCAATTAAAACCTACAAAATGCCACAAATGGCGAAAAAACTGTGTATATACGTAACTGAAGCACACGGCGAAGAGCGAGCACATAACGAGGCCGGTACCGAGGCGGAAGAAACCTCACAGCCCTGCTGCTGAGCGTCACCCCGTGAGGGCTGGGGCTGGCGGTGCCTGGGACAGCCTGTGTGAAGGGACGACGCCTGCAAACAGGCTCGCCGAGGCGCCG
>NW_010530554.1:0-812 GCF_000687285.1 Phaethon lepturus | reverse complement strand
GGGCTGGATTATGGATGGCCTTAGCAGTTTTGTCTCCAGTCCTCAGGGAGGAATAGTTGGTGGCAACAGGTTGGGAACTGGAAAAATCTCAGACTTGTCACTGAACCAAAGAGGAAGGAACGAAAACCCTCTCCTGCCAAATTTTCCTTGTCTTGCTCTCCTGCCAAATGAATCCCTCCCATGTCAAATGCAAGATAAAAATGTGCCCCCCCATGATTGTATTTTGAAAAAACCACTCACACGACAAAAATGTTTTACACGTAAAATATGTCAGGTGAATGCAAAAGAAACGTGACATTGATAGTGAAGTTGTCTAGGAGGAGTCTGCAGCATTCAGACTTTTAGGTTTGTTCATTTTCCATGGCTCAGGTCCCAATTCATTAAAAAAATACAAGAATGGACGAGGTTGTCAAAACCTGCTGAGGGATTCGGCAGCCCAGTCCCACCCGGCGTGAACGGAGGTGGCCAAACCTCTCTGTCTGCTCGAGGGACCTTGGCTATCGCCTCGTCGCTGGGACGTCGCCCGGGCACGTGATTTATAAAGAGAAGCATCGCTGCGTTCACTCTGCCGGCACGTGAGCAGCGAAGCTGGACGTGAATTTACGAGCGGCGCTAAGCACGAGCAGGGGGAAACGTCCCTTGCTGCTGGCTGGAGAAGAGAGCCGCGACAGACCAAAGAGCTTCTTTCTCTGGGAGGGTAAACTGGTGGCTGCACCCTCGCGCTGCAACAGGAGAAGACGGGGCGAGGGCAGGGAAGACCAGGCGGTGCAGAATGGGGCCGGGCGCTGCCCCCGGCAGGCAACTGCGCCGGG
>NW_010530553.1:8275-17236 GCF_000687285.1 Phaethon lepturus | reverse complement strand
CGGGCCCGACAGCCATCTGTTGACCGAGGGAGGGTAGGGACCGTCGCGTCTTTGAGAGGTTCGCTTCTGGGTTGTCTAAAGTAATACACCTTCAAAGAGCCTTTTAATAGGCGGTAAGTTAGGCTGCTGTGTTGTTTTTTTAAATTCAGGTTCTGTAACTGTTGTATAAAGGGGCCGGGCTTGTAAATTCCATACCTGGCAAGTCCTTGTCTTCAGACATTATTAATATGCTTATTATGGCATATGTGATCTTTAATTTTTAAGTCTTGAGAATGTCATGTTTCATATAATAAAAGTGGTTGTAGAAGAAGAGGCAGTAAAACTACTTGCATTTAAGTACTGCTGTGTCTTTTAAAAAAATTCTTTTATGCTAAGCATTAAATAAACACTTGAGTAACTCGATCAACGTTAATCTGCTTTCAGACTTCTAAATGGATTTCATCATTGCGGCTCACAAAATGTGGGCTCTCTGGATCTGAGCTAGTCTCCCAGTCCTAATCATGCAGCCAGCTCAGAGCTATTTTAGTCCTTCCAAAAGCTATAGTCGTCCAAAGCCTGTGTGAAATCATGTTGTCCCAGTTGGTCTGCTAAGGACTTCTCATGCTTTGAGGCTATTGTGGTGTGAAGCAGGTCCAGCTTGTGCAGCCTGCACTTTTCTTGTCTATATTTGAAATATTTACTACTGTAGCTTTAGTGGTTGTTGAAAGCTTAAATCCCAGCAGTGTGTTTAGTCTTTGGTTCTTATTAAAATAAGCAAAGCCATAACAAAGAAGAAGAAACACCAGCTCATTACAGGAGATTTGGAAAATAAATAAATCCTTGAAAAGCAGTTTTCTGTTCACTGATCCTTAATTTTTATGCATTTTGCAGTAGGTGACACAGCACACAAAATGAGTGTTAAAAAGCCTTTTCTTGAGAGAGCATAACCTAAATTGGTACAATAATTTGGGCTAGAAAGGACTTCTGGAAGTCATCTAGTTCAGTTTTCTGCAGAGCAGATCTCGCTCAAAACTGCATGAGGTTGCTGAGCACCTTTTCCAGTTGGGTTCCGAATTCCGACGATGGAGACTCTTCAGTTTCCCAGTGCAACTGTCCCAGCATGTAAACACTCACACTGGGAAAATATTTCCCTTCAGATCCAGCTGCAGTTTCTCCTCTTTGCATCTTGAAGTTGTTGTCTCTTGTCATTTCACTGTGCTCCTGTCTTCTGTGTAATAACCCTGGAGATAGTGAAGACACTTAGATCCCCTCTCCTTAGTCCTTGCCCATCTAGTCCCTCTGCCCCACTCACCCTGGTGTAAAAAAACGCAGCTCCGTCACGTTCTCATGCACCATGTGCTGTAGCCACCAGGCATGGTAGTCTGCCTTAGACCTTGTCCATTTTCTGTACATCTCTCTTGTACGGGGACATCCACAGCTGGACGTAGTACCTCTGGTGTGGCCTCATGATCACAGAAGGGAGGGGATTTACCACTGCAATTAGCCATGCTCATCATAGCAACAATATGCTGCTAAGCTTCACGCACACCCGCTTCTTCCAAGAGTGTACCTTCAGTACTCCAACAATCTTAGTTGATATCACCTGTTACCTCAAATGTACTTTTTTTTTTTTTGAGTTCTTTCTCTGAAATGTATGTCTTCCAAGCAATTATTCTGGATACAGCAGTCAGTCTGATGTGAATAAAACACAGTTACAGCAAAACTTACACTTTATTAGCTTGGTTCAAAGTATCTTTTATCAGTGCCATTCTTTTCAGTTTTTTTCAACTGTTGCTCCCAATATGTGAATCATGTATTTTCTGTCTTTTATCTGAAAATTTAATCTTCTAGGCTAGCCGAGGAAAAAAGGGCTGTTTTTGAGCAAGATTTGCTGATTTGAGGAGCTTGTCTCTTTTCTATATACCTAAACCAGAGCAAAAAGTCTTCAGAGCAGTGTGTGTGCATGATTTAAAGGATTTTTAAAAAATCTATACATGCCATTTATGTAAAACTGTAACTGGCAACAAAGCTGATTTGTGGCACCTAACGCTCACTTGAATAGCCAGACAACCCAGTTGTCTGGTGTAGCTAAGCTTCCAGCAGCCTGTCTGTCTCAAAATTCTTTCTTCTTAGAAATTCTTCTTCTACAGTTTAGAAATAAAGTGTTTTCAGGAGTTGTGTTGTTTCAACTGCTAGTCTAGTTTGTAACCTCAAGTACTCTTTTTTAACTGGTAGTTTTTCTACCCTCTTTTTTTGTTGTTGTTATTGATTAACCAAAAAGCCTGTGCTCATTTTATTCTGAATGGAGGAGTGGAGATGTCATTTGGCTTTCACAAATGAATTGTTTAGTTCAAGTGTTATTTTAAACTGGGAGGACAAGCTGGGAAAAGATTGAACAGGAAAGGTGCCGTTAGGGTGAGTTTTTTATTGGTGGAAAAGGTTCACTACAGTGGTATCTTCCCAGTAGAAATCGAATACGCTTAATTTCTTTCTTCTTACATAGGAATGAACTTGCAGTCGACAAAACTAAAAAGAAGAAAAGAAGAGAACTGACTGAGGAACAGAAGCAAGAAATTAAAGATGCCTTTGAGTTGTTTGATACAGACAAAGACAGAGCAATAAATTATCATGAATTAAAGGTAAGACTTCTTTTGTTTAAACAATTTTATGGCACAGAATATCAGTATCTTAGTGAGTTTTTTAAGATGTTGGCTGTATCTTTAAAAAATGCATGATATCTTGCTGGGCTGAAGGAGTGAGGATACTAAAAAAAAATAAAAGGAAATACTGCATTGGTAAGAATGAGCTTTTCTTCCCACATGGTATACGTGACACAGTAACAGAATTGCTGTAGCATCCTGCATAACGCTGGTCTGAATGCTCCTCCAGGGTTCAGTTTGGACAGATGACTCAGTGGTAAAAGCTCTGGAAAAGCTGTTTCGTTCTTTTTAAAGGGCCTGTAGAATCTAAAGCTTGGTGTTGTGAAAATCCACAGGTTTCAGATGCTTAGGTAGAAGATGTAAATCAAAGTTGTAAAACTGTTGACTACAAGCCAGAGCTTACCCACTTGCATTTTCCAACCAGGAGCCTATGGATTGTAGGAATGAGGTATGCTATTTGCTGTGCATGCGGGAGGCTCAGTCATTGCCCTTCCCAATGAAGGCTTCTCCTGTTGATAGTTGTCGGCAAATGGAGGTTAGGATGGCAGTCCTTCCTAGTGAGTCTTCCCATCTGGAAGTCTCTAGAAGTAGTACATGAAGTTAGCAAAGTCTTTTTAAATCTTCTACGATTTTTTATTCTAATTGTACTGCATCAAGAACAAAAGGTGGCTTTGGAGAGGCCAATGTTTCTGTCACATATTGGATGAGATTCTTCTGGGAAGGAATACCTAATCCAACCTGCTGGCTCCACATTCTGGCTCTACCAAGTAACTCAAAGGAGTAGGGGAGAAGTCTTATTTTTACTTCAATTGCTGTTACTGAAATGTCTTAGATACAGTGATTCCCTTCTCTTTATTTCAGAGCTCAGGTATTGTATCTTTGCTGGAAGCCACAGTAAGCGGGATAGTATTTGGGACTGTTTTGGGACTGTTAATATGCTTTTTCCATTACAGTATTTGAATTCCCAGCTGTCAGGAGTATTTGCAAAGGTGTTTCTTAGCTGTCTCATTAAATACTGTGGCCATGAAGATAATACTATGAAAGAACAGAAATATATAAAGAAAAGACCTGTCTCCTCCTCTACAAAATCATCATCAGGAGTTTTTTGAATGGATACATACAATAGGATTGTGGTTTTCCACTTCTGGTTTAGTGTATGTTCATCAGTTTGGAGGCAGTCAAGGTAGTGTGTTTAGTGAAATTGTCATCTCAGTTGAACTGAGAAACTAGACTAGTGTACTACTCACCTAATGGAAAAGTGAAAAATAGGTTGGTTTATGTTGTTCACTGAAAAGCCGTAAAATCACTTGTAAGGGGACTTCTAAACCCATGAACATGTACACACTTCATGTAAATACTGAAGAAGAATAATTTGGAGAGTTATTTTCAGTTTTATCTTTGAAAAAGGGCCAGTACTTGTAATGCTTTTGTAAGTGAGGAAGGCAAATCTACTTGTCTTAAGAAACATTCGGTCCAGTGTAAAATTCCTAAAAATGCCAAGTCTAGCTTTTTCACTGTAAATTGAAGTTCCATTTGTTAATAGTAGTTTTAGGCAATTTTTATACCCAAAGCTTTTTTTCTTCTATTAATTTTATTTATTATTGTTGCTAAACCACTGATTTCCACCTTCTCTCTTGGGAAAGAAGGTAATTACTGAAAATAAAAAGAAATCTGTTAAATCCTTGTTTTAATCTTTATATATGGTTGCACTTCCATTTTATTCCAAAAGGTGGCAATGAGAGCCTTGGGTTTTGATGTGAAAAAAGCTGATGTTCTGAAAATACTTAAAGATTATGATCGAGAAGCGACAGGCAAGATCACCTTTGAAGATTTTAATGAAGTTGGTATGTGTTTGATTGTGTACCTTTAGAAAAATTTAGCATACAGTAGTGACGACAATTTGGAAGCAGTACTGTGTGTACTTTTTCAGTTACCTAGTACTATTAAGTGGGAGATTTCGTATTTTTCTTAATAAAAGTCAATAGTGGAGGAAGATAAATCTTTGTATTCTGAATATTCAGTTTGATATGTAGAGATGAATGATAGCCACAGTATAAAAGAAAATAGAGTATACACAGTCCTAATCTTTTTCAAACTTACACAAAGGAATAAACTCTAACTCAAAACGTAGCTATTTCTGTGTTGTTTATGGATTCTGTAAGATTCTCCTTCCTGCTGTGGAAAAATATTTGGCATATGAATTGCATGGGAAGGAGTGTATACACAAAGAAACTTTAAACTGAATACAGAATTTGTATATAACAGAGATAAGAGAAATTGAAGCATATGTTAAATATGTACTTCAAGGATTTTCAACGGTTGATAAAAACAGTGGAATTTTATTAGGCTGTTTCTTTCATCTGACGATTGTGTAGTGCACAGTTTGACATACTTTGAGTAGGTAGTGATCTGCAGAATTTTTAAAGATGAGAGTTTAAGTTTCTTCAAACATTTTTTGGTTGTTACACATAATTTATACTTTTGCATACAATTTGCATTTAGGAAAAAGATAAGCTGTGTGGGATTTCTGCATGTATGTTTTTTTATCTCTATTTCATTATTCCAGTCTGTGTGTTCAAAGTACTGGAGTTCTGTAAATTTTTTTGGGGGGGGCGGGGGGGCGGAACCAACAATAAATAAACAGTGTAGTATATGTGTATTTGTTCTTGGCTACGAATAACAGTATACTTAATCTGGCAAAACAGTTATTGATTGAAATGTGGCGAATTCTAATGATTTAACAGGTTAGGATTGGACAAAATGTGTTGTTAATGGCAGATAATATTTTTGTAGCTGTATTCCAGATTAGACTAAATTATAAGTCAGAAAAGAACCAAAAATAAAGCCTATGGGGACATATGTGATCAGTCCTGATTTCATTTTAAAAAATAAACAAAAAAAGTGAGAGTATTGATTTAATAGTAATACTATTATAATTACATCATTATGCTATAATAGCATACAATTGAATATGCTGTAAGTACTGTGTAATTCTTTTTTAATTCCTGATGTTCAGTCCTGTTGTTATTCATTGTTTCCTAGTTCTGTCCAGGCTATCAAAATGTGCAGTCAGTAAGTGCTGTGAAGAGCTAGGAAAATTCCTGTAGCAAGCCCAATATATTCTTGGAAGGCAATTGAACCTGTCCCAAAACTTGAATAGGATTTGGGTGCTGCTATGATACAAATGACCTTGACACAGAATTAAACATGATACCACTTCTAGCAGAAAGATCAGGGAGTTAGAGAAAAACAGGTTATAGACGTTTTAATTGTGAAGAGCTGCTGAATATAGCTAAGCAATTCTTGAGCCATCAATTTTTCATGATTTAATGTTATTTATTGTTTTAAATGTAGGAGTGACCCATCTGAAATATGTAAAGATGCAATTACATTTTGTCATGTACAATCATGTTACCTATAGTATTTAGAGACCTAGTGCTTTATTATTCTTCAGCTAACATTGCAGTTGCCTTTTTGCCACAGAAGGTAGACTTTTTCAAATGATGTAATACTGTCATGCAGCATAGTTGTTTTAAATGTAAATATTTAAATTTAGTATAAATCTGACGGATTTATATAGACATATAAACTTCATTGCTGTAGTGAGCTTTTATGAGCTTGAATCTAATTTTTGCCTGTCAAGCTTGATAAGCCAGAGCAGGCATTCCATCTGCAGGCAGTAGCAGATACTAAGTGGTTCTCTGTGCGCAAACGGGGTTGATGTGTTTTTAATGGCTTGATGAAAGTCACAAATAGCAAGCCCTGTAATACAAGACTAGCAGGTACAAAGATGTGAAGATACTTACAGCTGGTTCCAGGAATGTCTGAAATAATTACTAGAAAAATATTTTATGTGGCAAGTTTGTCTTTTCTGTTACAGAAACTGACAAATGGTTGTGATAAAAGGAGTAATAAAGACTGATGAATCCTTCCAAAATTAACATCTTGCAGTTCATAGCAGTGTCCTTTTCATAACCCCTGGGCTTAGTTTTTTTATTAGTGTGGTTTTGTATCTAAAAGAGGGGTTCCGTGTGAATGTTTTTTATTACTTAGTGTTTCAATGTTCTGTCACAGTCAAAATTCTACCCTGATCAAAATACATAAAATTAAAAAAAAAAAAAAAAATCAGCTGTCTTCATCAATCAGAGCTGATGTTTTCTCTGAAAGGTAAGTTTGGAATGGAGTAGGCATGTGTATACTTTTAATTCCTATTGAAAAGTGTGTTGAAAGCGTGAGTGTATCTAAATCGCTATGTAGCTTTCCACTGCAACAGGTACGTCCCAAAGAGAAGCTCAGCTTGGGAAAAGAGAGGTGAGAAAGAGAGGTCAGATAACAGCCAAACAAATATGCATGTTGAATTGAAACATATAAAAATGAAGGAACAGGTAAAATCATAAGTGTATGTTTTTCATATTGCCTCAGTCTGCTACAGTCATTCTGAGTTTACCCTGCAGAATTTTTTAGTTTAACTTAAGTATTCTTCTTACAGTGACAGACTGGATATTGGATAGAGACCCACAAGAAGAAATACTCAAGGCATTCAAATTGTTTGATGATGATGACTCTGGTAAAATAAGTCTGAGAAACCTGCGCCGGGTTGCTAGAGAACTGGGTGAAAATATGTCTGATGAAGAACTACGGGCTATGATTGAAGAATTTGATAAGGATGGAGATGGAGAAAGTATGTGTTAGCAAACAAAAGCCCATATAGTCTGCTCTTAATTTTCTCCCCTTTCTAAATGTGATTTTGTTGTGAAAATGTCCTCTATGGTTTCCTGCTAAATAACTTTCAGCTCAAACTTAATTTAGCTTACAAATAATGGAAGTTGTGTTTGACAGCTACTAATCCTGGAAATATATCTTGGAGTGTAAAAATCAAGTTGATTTCTCAACTTGATTCACCACTAACTCTTACTCAACCAATGTCTATTGAAGGATATTACCCTAATAAGTCTATGCAGGATCATCTTGGATAGGTCTTTAAAACGTACTTCTGAACTTAAGAGTGCTGAAGAACATAGTGTGAAAAATGGCTCTGGGCAATTGACAAAGCCCACACAGAGTGGGTGGCAGAAGGGATTTATTAGCCGGGTAAAGAATGCGTTAAGAAATCCAGTTTGATATTATGCTTATTAAATCTTTGTGAGCACTGAAACTTAGGGTTTTTTTAATTAACTTGAAAACACCCGTATGTTTACACCAGAAACCTTAATATCTGAATTTCAGGGACTGCTCATTTGAGACTATGTACATAAACACTGCATTTTTAACAGTCATCGAAACCTACTTCTGAGTTTTTCTTTCAGGATGGTGACTCATGTTTGAGATTTTACTAGCAGTTCATCGAGTTTTCCAGTTACAATTGTTTTTCTACTTGTAAGCCACCACATCTGTTGGTCTCAAAACTCTCACTACTAGTGAAAAAAAATTGTGGTGTTGTCAGCGTTGTGACAAGACACTCGTCCCCTCTGTGCTGTTTGAGATAGATGATGTTCTATGCTTGGGCATAAAGTTACTCAAGTATTGAAACAAGCCCTTTTCTTTCAAGGGGAAGAGTAGGACACTTTAAACATGGTCAGTGGTGTGGAAATGAGAACTTTTTGTTCCATTGTAGTGGTGTAAATAGGGATCCTGAAGACAAAGATAGTGAAAGGTCAGTGATTCAACTGCTGGAAAAGTATTAATGTTGAAACTGTTACTAGTAAAGTAACTGTTGAGAAAAGTGTGTGACTTCCATCCATTCGGAGCTGTTGTTTTCTGATATCTTTCAACGGCCTGAGGCCATGGTTCTTTAATAAATCCATGCTGCATAATTCAGAAATTCCTCCACACGCCTAGGTGTGTCTTCCCACCTGTTTCTGGCACTGGCAGTATCTGATGCCACAGGTGAGGTATTTTAAGAGAGCTAAGCCAGGAGAAAACTACTCATGTAGGTTTTTAAACGTTCCTTTTCTTGCTGCTTAGATCCCTGAATTATCTCACTGCTGGTTAGATTTTCTTGGAACTGCACTCTGAGAAAATAGATTTTTGTTTTTTCTCAGTGTTTCCTATAGGATAATTGAAGCAGGCCAGCACAGTGAAAGCTGCAGATCGTGTTTTCAGGCAGCTGTGTGCAGTGACACACAGGATTGCAGCTGTGAATTCTGGTAGACAATAAGTACCTATTTACTTCCTTCTCAGTAGCTGTATAGCAGTCAAGGAATGATGCCTGTTTTCTCAATCCATTAGATTGATTGCTAGTCTAGGTAGAGACTTCAATTTTGAGCTTGTTTTGCTTTTAAAGAGAAGAGTTGTAAGGACATTGCATTGCTAGCTTTACTTT
>NW_010530553.1:0-8244 GCF_000687285.1 Phaethon lepturus | reverse complement strand
AAAGAAAAGAGTTGTAAGGACTTTGCTTTCCTAGTTTTTCTTTTTTTTTTTTTTTGGAAGGTGTAGCCATAGAAGTGAGTGAGAGTAGAAGTCATCTGCAAGCTCATGTTGTTCTGTGTCGTGCTGGAGCTGCCAACTGAGACGTCAGAATCATGGATCAAGGATGTTTTTTTGTCATGTGGCTATTTGGTCACTACAAGTTGAATATAGATTATTAGCTCCTTTCAGGAAGGTTACTGAGTCATAACTATTTCAGGTCAGTGCCACATTTTTTAATTCAAGTTGATCAGCTGAGAGTGGGTGGCTCGGTTTCCTCTTATTCATTCATCCATCCATTCTCTTTGTCAGAGCAGTCAAGCACTAAATCGAATACGGAAGATTGACAGCATAATGTTTGTATAAGGTGCTGTTTATCCTTAAGGTTTTGTGTGTTTTCCGTTCTTTAAAGAAAACTGATGTTGTTTCTAGCTTTTTAAAATTCATTCTGAAAAAGTAAATAATCCTGTTCCATTTAGCTTCAAACATGTGGGTTATGTAGCATAATCTTGCTGTCATATAGTTCTCTTCCTCCTGACAAAAAAATTAATCTGGAACTGCTAGTTGGTAGAATTTTTAATGGGTACTTCAAATACAGGAATAATACCACGTGTAGTTTAACAGCCTTCTTATATTTGAGAGATTGTTTTGCTCATAGTGAAATAAGGCCCGTTGTGTGATACCCAGGCTACCTGAACCCTTGTGTTTCCAGTGAAATCACTGAGCTGTACTGGTGCACTGTACATAAGTTTTTGTAGAAGAAAATATTTTTTACATATTTCTGTCTGCCTTAGAAAGGTAAATAGTCTTATTTTTGTATTCCTGGTCTTAGGAATTACTTCCGTTTTCAGAAACTCCATGCTGTCAACTCAGGCAGTTTTTGTCTTCCTGTGTGGATGCACGTATAGGAAAGATGATGCAGTCTTTGGTCTCAGATTTTGGCACAGAATTTGGGAAAAAAACACCGCTGAAATAATATGCTCCTTTAACTCTCCAGAGTCCAAGTCAACATTTTTTTCATATAAGCTGTGATACTAGTTTGTTTTTATCCTGGTTTCAGCAATAGTTATTTTATGATCATTTATGTCATGGAATTGAGGGAAATCTGACCCTAGGAAAGGCTATGATTGCTTCCAGTTTCATTGTGCTTAACTTGTGAATAGATCTTAAGTCTGAGGATGATTAACTGGGTTACCAGGAATTGTAACTATGCTTCTCTTTGCAGTTGGTTTGAATGTTTGAAAATTTGTTGGTCACTATCATACTGTATTTCCACTTTGCAGCATTGTTTAACAAAGATATTTTAAACCAGAGAATATTTTGGGGGGGATGTTTGTATTTGTGCTGTTATTGTGCTGATGCTATGAAATGTATGCATCTGTGGAAATGCTTTTTAAAGTCATATAGGCAACATAATGTTTATGTGTAGTAGAACATGATGTAGCTATGTGATAGACTGATATTTCAGAGCATAGCTAGACTAAATCTACTTGTTTTATGTTTTTGAAATGTGTTGCAATAGGGCAGATTCAGGTTTATTTTTTTATTCTTTAACCTAATTGAATTTGTTTGATTTTCTTCTAGCTGTAAATGTAGCCCTCTCTTTCCTGTGCTCTCTTTAGGAATAGCTTGGGCACATTGGCTGGGACACATAATTGTCAGGGAGAATTCTTCTTATGTGCCTGGTCTTTTCCATACTGCTGACTTATTCTAATCATTCCCCACTACAATAATTAGTTGCAGAGTGAACATGTTCATTGGTTAACTCTTTTACAGTGGCTCTAACATATGAGTAAGGTCAATAGCTCAGGTGTAAGTGCACCAAATAATTAATAACTGCTAATTAATTTATTATTACGACTTAATTTCTTCAAGAACATTTGTGTAAAATTTCTGTTAATTGTAACTGAAGAATGAAGAAAGTTCAGATGTGGCACAGCTTGTCAAAAGTCCATTTTAATTCCAGCTAATTTATGGAATCATTAGTAAAGTATCTTAAAATTAATTTTGTGTTTGGCAAGTGTTAAAGATTGGTGAGAGAGAGGAATACTATGGTTTTGGGGGGGATTGGACATAAATGTCTGAATCATGATTTTAGAGAATAAAATCAAATTTGATCATAACTGGAGTTGCAGCATTGTTGCTTGAGAAGCACTTATTAAATAAAATTTATCTACCATTGTTAATGTTTTCATAAATCTTAAAAAGTCAAAGTATTACGGTTTTGCATAACCATCTTTTTACATACTATTCTCTGTGGTTTTGCTATCTTGTTTTACTTTTAGAATGTTTTTATTTTCATAATTGGAAATAATAGCTTGTTATATGTGAGCTAGATTCTGGCTTAAGTATTCTATATAATTAAGCTTACATTCTGGCTTTTACATGGGAGGGAGGAAAAAAAGTGCAAAATACCTGTTGTTCTAGAAGCAAAAAATCCAAACTTGTAAATCCTGATTAGTAATGGATCAGGCACGATGAATACTAACAGGGAGACCTTTAAGTAAAAAGTGTAATACATATATGCATTATTTTCTTTTATAGTTTATGAATGTTTGTCTAATGATTTTCTCTTTTTCTACAGTCAATCAAGAAGAGTTCATTGCTATTATGACTGGAGATATTTAGCATCAGAAGAAGTGGACTCGGCACAAAAGAGAGGCATCGTGGGGAGCTTCCATTACAATATTTTGTACTTCCATTCATTTCTGTAGCTAGAGTAATGCAGAACATTACTTTCCTTATAGGACCAAAATACAGACAGATTATATGAATTGATAGTTCAGTATTTTGTACCATTAGATATTATCACTAGAATAATTGATATATCATTTTAGAACAAGTAAGTAATGCTGCATTTCAGAATGTTCAAGTACTTATTTGTAAAATAGCTTTGTATAGCATTTTTAAATTGTATCATATTTTAAGAACCTTTTGAGGTTGACTTTGTGTTAGCATTAGCTGTGGCCTTAGTTTTGATACATAAGGTTTGACAAACTTCCATTTTAATAAAATGTTCTTTGATACTTCAAAGTCTTGGTTTTGTAGTTTAATCTGAACTGGACTATAATGTAAAATCCTTTGGGGAAAATAATTATTTTCATTTACAGGCTTGTACTTCCGCTGTTCTACGTGAATGGTGACATTAAATGAGCAAGCATTTGCATCCCCAAAGATGCAATTTATTTCTGTTTTACCCCTGTGTGATAGCAAAGGGCAGGCAACTATGCATGATGATAAACTGTATCAAAAATGTGCTTAAATGATCCAGATGTCAGCTAGCAGCTCTTTCTTCAGTATCTGCAGCGCTGATAGCTGTGGAGACAATGGTGACTGTTTATGGTGGGTAGATGTTCTTTCTGCAGTATCTAGTTAGAGGAAAAGCATCACGGGGAGTGAACTTCTGAAGCAGTTGGATGTATTTCCAGTTTGCCAGGTGTCTTCCAGAAGAGTTCTTGTGCGCTGATCTTCCAGATTTCCTGTATATTAATTGTAGTTTCTTCTTTTTAAATTTTGCTCTCCTTATATATCAAAAAATGTAACTTTAAATCTTGGTTAATCCTGTGTTCATCTTTATTGTCATAAAAGCAGCTGCTTTTTAACTGGCAGTAATCCTGAGGTTATGAACAGGTTTGCCCTCCACAAACAATCAGAACTTGGAATTTATTGGAGACAGAAGTTAGAGACAGAAGTTAAGGTCATCAAAGCTAACAGATTTTTTCCTGCCATTTTTTGAGTATGTGTTATAACATTGCTATCTGTGAAATACCGTGTTGCACTCTATCAAGCCATCAGTACTGGTCCATTCATACAGAAACAGCAATTCAAAATGACTAGCAGTGGCTCCATGTAAGTGATCAAGTATGAGCAGATACCCCAGCAGGGTATGTGGCCATCAGCTGGGATTTCCATGCTGGATTGCTCTCAACGTGGGGAGATGTCCAGCCTTTGCTAGGAAAGGACATTTTTCCTGTTGAGATACTTTCATTTTGACTTTTTTTTTTTTTTTAAATAATTGTGAAAATGGGGAAAAATGGTAGGGATAAAATCAATATGAAATCTGTGGGAGTGAAGGAGTAATTGGTATTTTGCCAGGAAATTGTGGTCATCTTAATGTTAGTTAATGTCTCAGTCTTAAAGTTTGAGTAAAACTTCCTCTGTGCTATATCAGAGGTGTATTTTATAAGCAGATTCTTGCTCAAAAAGTGAACAGCATGAAATACTTGCAGGATTGCAACTTGAAGGTTGGTGTTCATGGGGAAAAATTCTGCTATATGTAATATGGACATACTTTATTTCTTTCATATTAATTTCAGTATAATAGTTGGGAAAGGGGAAAAATAAGAATTGAAGAGTTCTGCCATGCAGAAAAAGAGAAAAGAGACAAAATCTTGCACGGGAATAAATACAGCAAACTTCTCACAAGTCAAGTAAAGTACTTTAGAATCCAATAGCAAAAAACCCCACATAAAATGTAAAATTGATTTTAAAACACCTTCCCATTAAAAAAACCAAAGCCAACCCAACTTCTAACCAGTATTTCACACTCTTAGCAGATTTTTTTGGGCTGCTGATATTCAGGGGAAAATATTCAGTGTTTGAGACTGAGCCTATGAACTGCTCTTAAGTATTTTCTAGGAAGAGTATGGGTATTGTCCACTCAGTAATTTCTAGCTTTGCCTTTTATTTTTTATGTAAACTATTTCAAGGACTATTTTATTTTCTGCAGACAGTGAAAGTGATAGAGGTCTGAAAAGGTCCCTTAGTAGTCACCAAAAAACTTTTCCCTGAGAATCATACCCTTATTTTGAATGTGCCAGTTTTCTAATGCCCTGCTGTGGCTGTTGAATGACTGGTTTTTATGGGGATGTTACTGTTCTGCTCCTCCATAGAGAGCTGGTAAGTATTTCTTGATAGATGCCATTTTCTGTTTGGAATTGATCTAGCAAGATGCGTTTTGTCTCTTCAGAGTTGAGGCCTTATTTCTAGCTTTTGCAATGTACTCAGAAATCTTGCTTTATTCTTGCAGATGTGGCAGCACTTATTGTGGGCTAGACAGGAACAGTGCAACGCTGTGTAAGCACAGGCCAGTGAACTGGAGAGGTCTTGTAAGTTGCTCAGACTGCGGGAGTGGCACAGAAGAAAAGAAGAAGAAACAATCAGCATAGTATTTAGTGATACTGTCTCAATGTTTGGCTTTCCTTTTTCTCTGTGTTTCATTGTTCAGGAGATTTTGCATTCCATACCCAGGCTTGGTTTGTGCTGCTGACTGATGAGCTTCTTGCTGGTTTGTGTACTGGGGGTGTTGCAATTGCTGTTGTCTTTTCTTGGTATTTGCTGGCTGAGAGTAATTGTGATTGATTGGAGTCTACAGCTTGGTAAGATCTAAGCTCTCAACTTGAAACTGTCTGCTTGGCCCCAGCATTGACACATAAGCTCAACTCTCTATGTTTTGTGGGGCTCACACCTATCCTGGTGGTTTTTGGTAGTTTGCTTGTTGTGACACAGGTTACAGATTCCCAGTTTCTGTCTTTTCTTTCTTGGTCTGATATTGGAGGAGGAAGAAAGTCATTTGGTGGTGCATTTAAGTTTTGTCTCTGGTAGAACAGTATCAAGGTTCAACAAGTCATCATGAATGTGTGCCTTATTTCTAGACTTGCAAAGGTGGGTTAGTGTTAAAATACTGGGGTACCTGGGGCAAATGCTTCTCTGTTTCCTCGGCTGTGGAGGGCAGTGATGTCTGGTAGAAGTCCAGAAACGGCGTCTAAGGGAATGTCATAATCCATTGCACTAAAATCCACTGGTGCTCCTCTTTAAGGGCTTGCAGTAACAACAGTGTAACTGTGCCAACTAGTCCATCACTTCCCTAATTAATCCCATGGAACTTTGAGGAAGTTGAGAATCTCCAAACGAGTAAAAATACCGTGTCAGAGTGCAGTGTATACCAAATGTTACTCTGCTGACTTATTTTAGAACAACCTTTTCAATAATGAGTTGGTCGCGTCAAACACTTTTGGTTTGTGTTTATTCACGGGAAAGTTTCCGTGACACAGTTAAGTCATCAAAAGTCAGACAATGCCAATGTTAAGGTTACATATGCCTCATCATTTGGAGGCTCTGCCTGAGTTCAAAATACCTCTGGAGTGTTCTGGTGACGTGGCCATCTTTACCACAAGCAGCAGAGCTTTCCTTAACCATGCCCTTAGACCTCTGCGAAGAGGGAAAGGAAGACCATGACAACTTAGCTGGCAGTGGGGGGGAGGCCAAAGAGGCATTGCGTGAAGGGAGGCATGAGCAGAGGGACACTGGGAAGAGACCCAGCTGGCCATGAGCTTGGAGCAGGACGGGCTCCATGCTGAGCCACAGGCCTGTGCAAGAGGAATGGTAACCCGAAGGGGAGGGCATCAGGGTCCATGTTGATCTGTCTGTCCTTGGGGTCCCCTCAAGTTCGTTAGCGTAGCTCATGGGTACACCTTCACTTGCACTGTGGTTGCGGCTCAGAAGACATTTAACTTAAGATTGGCATTGGATGAGGATATGTATGGTGGTCATGGCACAAAGCTGAGTGTGGACAAATCCTACAGCTTAGAAAAATTTGTTAGCAGAGGTTTTTATCACAAGTTACACAAGAACAGAGGATAAGGACAGTTGCACTAAATCCCACTGCCCTGTGTGTTGCTTGTAGTTGCTCATAACCTCTCATACAGTTGGATATTCTTGCCTGCTCGGATCTGACGGACGCACTGCTCACATAAGGAACCCTGTACTTGTTTTTGTCAAATGGGCTCCCACTGTGAAGCAGGTAAAGGCTGTGACTGCAACTTGCTTTGCTGCACGTAGAACCGCATCTGAAGTGAGAGCTGCGTTTTTCTTTGACTTTACCATTAGGTCCAGAGCTTGTAGAAGACAGTGGCTGGCACTAGCAAAACTTTTGCCACAGTCATTTTCTGTACTGCACTTGCAGAGGGATAATGCCGCTGAAGTAAGTCTGTAGGGATGCTGAGAATGTTTTCATCAATGAGTAACAAAAGAAAAATGATTCCACAGTGGGGGAAAAGAGGTGAGTGTTTTGAGTGCTTCTACCTTCCCTAGGGTACAACCAAGGGAAAATCTGGACAAATCCATTTGGACAGTCCCACGAAGATGTCACACACATCAACAGAAAATCAGTAGAAACATCACAAACATTTAGAGAATCTGCAAGTATCTTACTTTATGATAGCACAAATGGTTCATCTACTGTAAAACTGTTGCTAAGCAAACTGAACATGTTGGCAATTACCAGCAGTCAGAAGTGATAGCTCTCAGAATATATAATAAGTGGGAACTTTCCGTATGTAGGTCTTTTTGAAGCAGCATAAGAATGTTTTAGCCGGTGGAGGTTGTATTTGCCACTTCTTAGCCCCTACTATTTGGAAAACTGCTTCACTTGTAAAGGAACATTTAAAGGAATTCCAAAGGAATAAATAATATTTAAAGGATTAATTCTTCTAAAAGATTCCTCTTAAAGGAATAAAGAATGGGCTTGGCAGGAAAGGACTGCTTTACTAAGAGAGATCCATTTAGAGCTGGGTAGCTAGACAACACTTTGTAAGTAAGATTGCCTAGAATGTTTTGCAAAAATGCTTGTTATCTGGATAAACTGTTGTTTGTTTGTTTGTTTTTAATTGCAGAACTTAATTCTGAATTATTTTAATTTCATAAAATGAACTTCTGAAAGGGTCTTTTTTGGGGGGTGATTTTTGAGGATGTGACCTCGAAGTTTGACTGGCAGACAATA
Source organism: Phaethon lepturus (assembly GCF_000687285.1). Taxonomy (NCBI): domain Eukaryota; kingdom Metazoa; phylum Chordata; class Aves; order Phaethontiformes; family Phaethontidae; genus Phaethon; species Phaethon lepturus. Next base: position 428 of record NW_010530553.1, on the reverse strand, counting down.
AAGCCTGCTTTATTGGTTGTGAATAGAATTTGGACATTTTGTGTTGGCAGAAACTTGAGGTAATTTAGACCAAGTTGTGTAACCTTTTCTTGCTTTCTCAGGTGTTGGAAAGAGCCCTTCCCAGCCCTTGACTGGAGGCAGACGGGTTGCCACTGTCCCAACTGTAAATGGAAATGTAGGATAAGAAAGAAATGTCTTATAAAACAGTTACCCATTGAAGGAGTTGTGCAAGCTCATATAATAGATCTATTTTAATCCCGGGGGGAGGGGCGGGGGGCGGAACAAAAACAACCACCTAGTGCTCTCTTGGTGAGTGAAAGGCAGATCTATAATAATACAGGTTGAAACTACACAGTAACGTGCTGTACCAAGGAATGCAAAAAGGAAAGAGAGAAAATATCTGTGTGGTATTTGTGATTGCTGTATAT
>NW_010530552.1:1919-2188 GCF_000687285.1 Phaethon lepturus | reverse complement strand
AGCTGCCCCACAGCAAGCCCAGGCTGCCCCACAGCAGCCCAGGGGCACTCAGCAGCTGTCCTCAGGGAGCGCGTGTTCTGCCCCACATCCCCCCTGCAAAACGGAGCTCGTGTGGGGCCTGCAGCGCTGCGTGTGTGGCTGCGACGCGGGGAGTCAGTCCGGGCACTCTCGGCCGGTCGCTCCCCAGGACGTGTCCCCACACCAAGCCCTTCCTGGGGGGTCGCTGCGAGCGTTCCCTGGGGCTTTCCCCACAGCTGATGGGGGACAGG
>NW_010530552.1:1008-1543 GCF_000687285.1 Phaethon lepturus | reverse complement strand
AGGCATGGCAGGAGCAGACGTGGCCGCACTCCAGGAAGACGCAGGATTTGACGTCGCTCATGCAGATGACGCAGGCGTTTTTGGGCCTCTCTCCGTTTTCTGCCTTCGCTTGGCGTATCAGGCGTTCCCGCGCCTGTCGGAATTCCTCCTCCATTTCCCGGAGGCGCCGTCTCTCCCGGTGCCGTCGATATTGCTTCCGCAGGATGAAAAAGAAAACAGCGCAAGTGACAAAACCGCACGCGACACTCAGCATTTTCCAGAGGCGGAGAGCGGATTCCTCTCTCTGCAGCAGGGCGCGGAAGCCCGCCGTGCTCAGGTAGTAGGGCAAGCCCTGCTTGGGGGGCTGCAGCTTGATGGCAGCGTCCTCCAGGAACAGCTCACCCACCCCTGTCAGCGCTGTGCCCACCCTCAGCATCTGCTCCGTCTCCTGAACGCCCTTCGGCCGCTCGCCACTGATGTAATGGCCGATGGCGTCGCCAAAGGAGAGGACAGAAGGATGAAATTGTTCATGCACCGTCTCCAGGCTGAGCTCGAC
>NW_010530552.1:375-977 GCF_000687285.1 Phaethon lepturus | reverse complement strand
CGCCTCCAGCCCCCTGACGATGCCACCGGTGCCAGCCTCGGCGGGGGCCAGCTCGAAGGGGACAGTGTTGGTTCTCTGGTGGATGATCTTCTCGTGGTCACTCCTGAGGAAGGAGAGAAAGGGGATGATGCTGGAGAGTGCTGTGGGGTGCGATGCGCTGGTTTCGGGGACTGCCGGAGGTCCTCTGCCCTGAGCGAGCTCCAGTTGGCCGGGACATGCCGGAGAGCGGCGCTTTTCCCCTGGTGGGTGCTTGCGCCCTCATCCCAATGCTTCCCCACGGAAGAACACCCGGCTTGCACAGTCACGTTCTGGCTGGCAGACGCACGGATTCCGTCAGCAGCTCGCGGGGCCAGGCCATGTGCGGGAGCACCTGCGGGTGCCTGCGGTGCAGATATCGCCCCAATCCAAGGGAATTTCTCTCTTGAAGGTGTAATTTTTCTTCAGGAAACACCATCCCACGGCCACCTCCCCCACACTGGGCTGCTGACAGATGCCCTGCCCCACGTGGGGCTACCCCACACCGCCCTGCAAAGAGCCCAGCGTGCCCCAAATGTTGCTGTGGGGTGCAGGTCTGGGGCACCTCAGTCACTCCCGCTGCGCCT
>NW_010530552.1:0-264 GCF_000687285.1 Phaethon lepturus | reverse complement strand
TCTTGTGTCCCTCCAGCGTCAGCCTCTGGACGACACCCTCGCAGTTCTCCACAAACTGGCTGCTCAGCGTCCCCTTCACAGACCGCACCACACCTGAAAGAGAAACCTGAAGGCGTGAGTCGTTCCTCAATTTTCTGCTCCGTTTCTTACAGCCAATAGTGAGTGTAAATCGTGTTTTGAGCCGAGAATTTGTGTTTTGAGCAGAGAAGTCGTGTTCTGATCTGTCAGGATGGGCTGTGGCCGCCTGACAGAGGGGCGGATGAA
>NW_010530551.1:0-2969 GCF_000687285.1 Phaethon lepturus | reverse complement strand
AAAAAGAATTAAAAATACTTGTTTGAATTTGTCTGCCTTTCTTGCAACCATTAAAGAAATCTAAATCCATCTGTAATATTATTTATTTTTAATGTGTCGACTTTAAAATTGGTCTGACAGATTCCTCTGTTTATGAGGTTTTCTATTTTCATGGGAAAATGGTCAACACAATAACAAACTTCAAACAAGTATGTTAAAAAAATAAAAATCAATGTAACTAAAACATAGCACTGAGTGATATTCTGAAACCTTCATTATTTCATTTATTACATACATGTTGTTAATTTCTTGTGAAGAATTCAGTTGTTATTTCCCATTGCATTTCATATTTTAGCACTTTCCATTCAGAATTAGACTGGAAAACAAATAAATTGCAAACACCTGCAGTCAAAAGGCTGGCACTAACACTCCTCTGCATAGATTGTAACCTCACAACACGTCAACCATTCCGTTGTTTCAGAAAACTGGATGGACTTCAATCTTCACATTGCTAAAGAATTTTACAAAAACTATAAATATTGCCATTGTAAATAACTTTTTAGACCCAAACAAAAATAGCTGTTGTGTGGTGTACTATTGCAAGGTCTTTGTTTAGGAATTTAGGTTCAGCTCTTCACTTCAAAATTTACAGTTTTAAAATTTGTTAATGCTACGTGCAACACAACTGTTGAATTGTAATGCAATGGCTTAAAACCTACAATGCAATGTTTTATGCAAAATTGTACACTTCATCCTGCAAACTGCTTGTAATCCACCAACACCATCAGTTTTCTTCTCCTTTCCCTCAATAGCATCTGAAAATACTCCATGCATGCTTTGGAAAAAAGAAGACAATAAAAATAGGTTCAGTCAGCCATTTTAGGAAAAAACTTTACGCTATCTTAGAAAATAATAACCATTGATTAATTGTGTCTACCTTAAAATTCCTATAAATGCTGACTGTATCTCTGGTTTAAGTCTAGAAGTTAGGTTTTTCATTTAAAGGATTATTTGCAAAACACAGCTTGATTTAGGCTTTCAGGTGCTTTCTGTGTCTTCACTGTAGATTTGTAGTTGACTGTGGTATTAATTAAAAAAAATTAACTATAATATAGCATCAAGTCTGTCTGGAAATGCACGATTTGCTCTGTGTATATTGTAATTAAATGACTAGTATATTCTAAGGCATGTAGTGCCAAGCATAGCCCATAGGTATGAGGCTTATTATTTTTTATATCTTCAGAACAGAAAGGAAATGGTGACAGAAAGCAGCGTTAAAACATACTCTTCCGTGAATATTTTGTTTTGCTTGCTCAAACCTTCACGTTATGTTATCCGCAAAAAAGTTCTTTCGTAATCATTTGTGCCTGCTTTGTCACATTAAATAGAAATTGAAACTAAATGTGTCATAATTTAACTCACTGAAAAATCAGCATTATGGATATGATACAAGCATATATTCTGTTCCTTAAAACCGAGCTGACTCATGCGAAGGAAGTGAATGCAGAGGAGTTCTTCTTTTCCTATTAATGCTGAATTTAACGATGCATGGAAAAATTAAATAACATCACAAACTATGTAATGCAGTGAATCCAGATGTACTTGAGAGCCAAGTAAGTATTCTAAAGCTAACAGAGCTTGAACCCATGCCGCCTGTTATGCCTTTTACTAAAGTGTTACATCAAATAAATAAAAATTTTTAAAAATCTTCCAGTTTTTGCTGACTCCCACTCACCAGTAAAAATCAATGTAATTAACCCATTAACATGCTGCTGCCATTAATTCAAGTGGCCCAGAGAAGTGTACGAAGAAGTGATTGTTTAAAAGCATTTGGAACATTATGGATATGCTGCAAGACCATTTATTTATCAGTACAATACACCTTATATTATTTTAATGCTAATAAATCCTGTCAGTTAATTAAGATCATATACTGATCTTTCAAACTGTTTAAGGTTTACATTTGCTAGGAGAAGCAGGGTTAGTAGCGAAATATTTTTATATATTTTTAAAATTTATTTTAAGCACTATGAAGAAATATTAATTCACATGGTCTTTCAGTGAAACCATAATAATTTTTAACGACTTTGTAATAGAGTGGACAATATCTAGGATTTGTATGTTAATTCAAAAAAATGGTACAGGGTATAAAATTATATACGTACATATATATGTATGTATGAATGTGTATATACTAAGATTAATAAACAAATTACATTCCTGTAATATAAAGGTCCATTGCTAGTTTTGGAAGTGACCTATTTTCTCTGTACATAAGTAAGCCCATAAGTATGAAATCTCATAGCTGTACAGGATGAAATGTATTAATGAAAAAGGTTGGATCTTACTGCTTCTGGGAAGACTATAGAACTGATTCTTACAATAACTGTATGACCAGGGATGAGTTAGATTTTTTTCCTTTGTCTTTGCTCAAAGTCATAAATAAATACATATAAAATGTTATTAATAAATTGAAGAAAAAATATAAATAATAAAACAATGAAATATTTTTTGTTCCAATATCTTTATAAGTGAGCAAGTTTTGCTTTACCATGAAAGAAGGACTGTTTGCTTTTCTCTTTTCTTTGTTCTGAGCCCCAGAAATGATATGCACTATGTATGGGGAGGTGGGGAAAAAAAAAAAGCCTGAGTAATTATGTGCACAGTAGGAAAGAGGGCTTAGAAATTCGATGATACTACCTGATTTAATCAAGCAATTCCTAAGCAGTATTTCCTCTATAGATTAGAAGAATTCATTGTGCTAAAAATCATTTTCACCCACAAAACTCTCATTTAAGCCATTACCACTCAATGATGTGCTGGTGTATGAGTTCCCACGGTCCTTAGCTGCAGGAGAAGGATGAACTTCACAACTCTATGAGAGCTATATTCCGAAGCCGTTTATTGTCTTGTCTGACTCCAATATATATCATAATTTTTACTTAGTCACTGCGCACAGACTCATGATCGGTTACAGCTTGTTACACACA
>NW_010530550.1:4971-5317 GCF_000687285.1 Phaethon lepturus | reverse complement strand
CGTTACGTAGGCAAAAGCCACCCCCCAAAAGCATTCAAAAGCATTTACAGACCAAGCTGGCGACCGCTCCCGCCCCTCCTGCGCGCCAGGACCCTGGGGAGGCCGAGCAACGGTTTTGTCCGCGTTCTTACCCCAGCCTGGGTTATCTTCGTTATTGCAATAATTCACCCCTTCAGGTAAAGGAAACATATAGTGGCCACATCCACAGATTTCAGTCATGTGATTTTGGAAACAAGAGCGCAGGCAAGCCTGAAAAAAGGGAAGAGGCAGCTGCTTAGACGTGGGCTGAGCCCGCTGCCCACCTCTGTGCTGCTGGAGTCTACGCCGGCCGGGGCCGGGAACCGTT
>NW_010530550.1:3437-4854 GCF_000687285.1 Phaethon lepturus | reverse complement strand
CGCGGCCCCGCGGGCCCCCCCCGGCACCCCGGCACAAGCCACACTGGCGTTGGACGGCGAGAGGAGGCTGGTGGAGCAGCTGCAGTTACCGTTTCCTTTACGATGCGTTTTCACTGCCGCTCCTGGAGATTTTAAGGCACATCCTGCTCGTGAGCTGCCTGTGGGTAAGTCACCGCGCAGGAGCAGCAGGGAACTCGGCGCCTGCTCCCAGCTGCACGGGAGACTGCTCATTTCTTAAGTATTTTAGGGCTTCACAGAAGTAATACGGAGTTTCCAAAAAGGAACAAAAATATTCTACTCCACCCATAGACACTGCTGTTGTCCTCAGGCTTGACACGACCTACTGGCAAAGGGCTGGTTTCCCCTTTAAAGCTGGGACTCTAAAAATACTTCGGCATAAAGAGCAGGTTTTAGAAATCTGAATTATCTTATCTGTGCATCTGCTCCTCTCCTTGAAAGGATTGCAGCCGCACCTTTGGCAGCTTGCGAGCCGCAGCGCTGCCGTTAGCTCGGTGAGGCATGAAGTTAATAATCTGAGATTGCCGTGGGATTCTGGACGGAACAGTGCACAAAGCAATAACAAAGTCTATGAGGAGATAATTAAATTTAACAGCTTTAGCTAGTTAGAACAACCAGAGAACTTCTGTGCGATACGAAATGCTCACAGAATCCCCTGCGATCGGGGAGCGATGGAAAAGCCCGATTTTGCCGAGAGGTCTCTGAAGTGACGTGAATTATGCGGACACAGAACCCCCGGCAGCATTTAGCAACTTTTAAGTACTAATGCAATCATTTCAAGTATTTGCTTAAACGTTATACAAGCATCCTAAAAAGGAGGGCAAAGTGGTCCAATTGTTATAATTTATATATAAAGGCAGAAATATTAAAAACCCCTGCTAGACCAAAGCCCTCCCACTTATCCGGGGTGTATGCTTCAGGCATTTGTAAATAACCCCAAAAATGGTTTTGGTGTTTTCCTTATTGCCAGATCTCACCCTCCAGAAATCCTCATGGTATAGCCTGTTACAAATTAACCAGTGCTTAATGTTTACACTAAAAACACTGTATTTTTTCTACAGATTCAAGGTTTACAAACACTCAACTTTCTCATCCCGTTTTAAAGTGAAGGAAAGGCAAAGGTCTCCTCTTCCTTTCCTATACAAAGCAAGCAGGCATTTTCAGGGTGAAAAATGACTTAATTCCCCTAAAGGGAAAAGGATTTAAACGAGCAGGAGTGTTCAGGAGAGGAATCCCTCCTGTATATCGCTCTCCCGTCAGGGATAAATATTACTCGCGTACTCAAAAGACGAGCTGCTTTGCACGTGAGAGCGACGCCACGGCTAAAGCCACGGCACCACAGCCGTGCAGCTAGCTTTTACCAAGCCTCACAGTAACGTCTCGGCAAAAGCTGCCCGGA
>NW_010530550.1:0-3115 GCF_000687285.1 Phaethon lepturus | reverse complement strand
GGCGCTCGGTGGGGACGGGGAGCTCTGCGCTCCCAGCCGGACGCTCTGGAAGCATTCCCCGGCGTTTCCTGCCGTATGAAGGAGCTGGCATTAGCCAAAGCTGTTGGGAGTCTCAGCCCGTTTCAGACGCTCTCCCCGGCACCGGAGGAGGGGGCTGCCTCCCGGCTCTGTCACCCTGGGGCTCCAGTGGTCCCCAGCACTTCCCAGTGGAACCAGCGCGGGGAGGAGCGGGGCAGTAACCGCCCGGTGCTGCAAAAATTAGGACTAGGGCTAGCGGGTCCCACACGGCAGGGACCTGGGTAACAACAGAGACCCTGGGGCGTGTGCTGTGTTTCGGCTTTTGAGAAAATCACAGAAATGACCATTTTCATCCCTCTCAAAGTGAAACAAAATTCACACCTGGCTCAGGGAACAAGAACTGCCGATGCCCTTTCCTGGCCGCACGAGCTGTTTTGGTGTGAGAACGAAACCCGAAGATTATGCTAAACTGTGCTGACAGCCAGAGCAATGTTCCTTATCTTTTGATGCAAGTTTTAATACTTGCATCGTTAGGTCTTGCTTCTGCAATACAGTTATTTCCACCGGATCCTCTGGGATCGTTTCCAAACCTGGGGCTACCGAGTGTTTAGCCTCCAGTGTTGGTTTATTGCCAGAAAAGAAGGTTCCTGTCTTTAGGTGATGCTTTCTACTTTATCATTGCTGTCCTCCAGTAATCCTGCATGCTAGTCAAAGATTTTAACTGCTTGGATGACTTTTCCTAAACAGCGTTGTTTGATTTAAAACTATGCTTTACCTGGATGGAATAGGATGTATTATATTGGCTATAGAGATTTTTTACGGGGACGTCAGACCCGTTCATGGTGCAGTCACTGTAGGGGTAGCCCATCCGTTCCAGTTCGTCCTAAAAGAAAACCGAAACAGCAAACTTCAGTAGTCACTGCTTCTCCCCAGGTCCCTGGTGCCCGTTTGCTAGAGACTCTGTAATTCCCGTATTCCCTGCTGGCTTTGAATCGCGGCCAGTCAAAGAATCGTAGGAGGCAGAGCCGAAAGCGAGGCAGCCCGCTCCCCGGGGCGGATCGAGGCAGATGAGGGTGTCCAAGGCACCTTCTGACATGCTAAAGGAAGAGGGAACAATGACCTGGGCTCAGTATTTTGGCTTCAATAAAGCACTTCGCCAGGACAGTTACATAAAAGTCTCCATAAACTGTTCCAGCCCACGGCTAGCGTATACCTTGACTCTTTTGGTTTGAGCCAGTTCAGCCAAGACTTAAAACAAACTTGGCTGAGGCCCCATCAGATAACATTATTCTCAGACAATCTGCTCTAGAGGAATGCCACACATACCACTAACACCCCGATGGAGGTTTCTGTCCCGGCCATCGCATAGATGCCCTGATCCTTAAGGAAAGGGAAGCTCTTCTGTTGATGCAGCATGAGCCTGGCCCCGGCAGCGGATGACAGGTAGGGGATATAGTCTTGCTGGCTGATGTCCAGAATTAACTTCAGCCCTGGGACACCAGACAAAACACTCAGAACAGGAACTGTATCGAAACGTGAGTCTTTGGAAAAAAACGGAGTCTGTCTTCTCGCTGTGCACAGAAATCTCCGTCCCTTGGGGAAGAGCCGGGCTCTGGCTGTCATGGCAGCCTTGCATGTGCATAAACACGCGTGATGGCAAATGCACAGGCTGGAACTATCTGCTTGAATATTCGTAAACTGCCTCAGATATTTCGGCTACCCAGACGTTACACTTCTGCGAAGTAACATCTGTGGTCATGTTGCCGGTTTCCAAGCGGCACATCTCCCTTTTGGGGGCTCAATCCCTGCTGTCGTGCTCCAGAGACACAGAAACCACCAATCTGTTACATCTGACAGAAGTGGCCTCTGAGAGATGGGATAACCGCCCGCACTTCGCTCCCGTAGCTCCTTCCTCCTTAGCGGAGCTCTCTCTTACCAAACTCGGCTCCCGGGTTGGAAGAATTCAAAGCCTCTTCCTCCATGCCCCAGTTAAAGATGTAGCAGTTGCCGTGGTCTGGGTGATAGATTTGGGTGAAATTCCTGGAAGAATCATGCAGATAAGACTGTGACCCTTGGGGAGGACTAAGGGGCTATAAAACATCTGGTGTTTAGGTCTGGGATTCACTTCCGATCGCTTCATTTGTTGAATGCCTGCACAGAAATGTCAGCTGGTATAATTTCACTCAATCCGCTGTTGCAAAAAAAGCAAAGCGAGGGACGGGTGCGTACTGGGGCGCGGCGGCTGGGGATGGCGCTTTGTCGGAACGCGGAGGAATCGTCTGTCACAGGTGAGACAGAAGGAACTGCTCGACCTGAGCTACGGTAACGGGGTTTGGCCGGTGGTGCGTCCCGTTCCGTGGCACGAATTCCCCGCTGCCCGCGCTGCAGCCCGGGCCGCTGCTGTGCGCTCGCTTCCTCAAAGCTGCGTATCCAATTCTGGCGTTGACACCAAACAGCAATGGCTAAAACGCGTCTCCCAGGGCCTTGTGCAACAAGGGGCGGGGGCTGTGACTGGGGGCTGCCCTGCTGTGCCGGGGTACCCTGGCTGCCACTGAACACCCTGGGAAGGCCCCACTGGTGCTGGTAGTCTCGATGCGTCATGAGCAAAACAGCCCATCCGAAACTAAAGCTCGAGCCAGCACTATCCCAAAATAACCTGTTTCCTTCACAATCACATCCAGAAACCCTCTGGGAAACGTTGTTAGAGTTAAGGAGCAGCAGAAATCTCTGTATTAACTGATACATACCTTAAAAAGAGAAAAGAAAAAGGCTGTCATGCCCTTGGCGTCTGTACCGTTCCTGGTGCGACAGAAAAGGGCGGGGAGCTCGGTATGCACCTACTTGTAGTTGCAGGGCTCGGCCCCGTAGAGACACGCCAGGATCATGTCTTCTGCTTGGTAGCCCATCCTGATCCTCTCGTGCAGCGGGACCTTGGAGAGGATGCTCGTGGACTGCAGGATGTACCACTCGGTCACCGCCTGCGCCGCGCTGGTGAAGTTCCTGTAGGTGCAGTTGTCGGAGCCCTGATGGCGGCACTGGGGGGACACAGCAGGCAGGCCCGAGCCCGTGGGGGTACGGCCGGAGGGACACACGGCGC
>NW_010530549.1:4397-4850 GCF_000687285.1 Phaethon lepturus | reverse complement strand
CCCTCCCCCCAAATCCCCACCCGCTCCCCGGGAAGAGCACAGCTCCCGAAAGGACACGCGGTGTCGAAACCCATCTCCCAGGTGTGGGAATGAGCTAAGATGACAACCGGGGTGCGAACGCCCGCGGTTTGACCCGCTGGCCACCGTCCCCTGCTGCGGTCCCCAGCCTGGTGGCACTCACCCTTCCTCCTCGTGCTGCAGGCAGCAGCACCCGCAGGCAGGCACCGCGGCCTGCTGCCAGCCCTTTGCACAGAGCTGGGTTTCTCCCAGGTTAATTCGCCGTGCTCTGAGCCGTCCCCATGTGCAGACCCCGGGGGACGGGGTCTTGTCTCTTGTCCCCCTTCGGCACGGTGCCACCTCCCTCTCCTGCCCTGAGTGAAGAGCGGAGCTTGCAGCCCTCTAACGCACCACCCGCAGGGGCTCCGGCTGCCGGCGGACACGGAGGCCCGCGGG
>NW_010530549.1:1272-4319 GCF_000687285.1 Phaethon lepturus | reverse complement strand
GCCTCTCCTGCAGCCTCTTGTTCTTTCCTCGGGTCGGGGAGGAAAGCAGTGAGGCACCGCAGGCTCCGGGTGCAGGCAGGAACCTGCTTCATTTCTTCTTCTTCTTCTCTGCAGAGGACAGACTCAGCTCCTCACCAGAGCCTTCCTCCTTCCTCACGCGCTGAAAGAGCCTTTGAAGCCTTAATTACGTGCTGGCAAAAGCTCCACATCGGGGCTGGCTGCCACGTTCGTGCGTCCCTGGGTCCCACTTAGCTCTTGGGCAGCGCTGCTCCACGGTCCCACCGATCCCTGTCCCCGGGGGACCAGCAAACCCCAGAATCCGTGAAGGAAAAGCCATCAGACACCCAACCTGTTCGTTTATCCTCACCCCACGATTTGCAGCGGGGTTTGAGTCAGGAGCTTGTGTGCCTGCCAGCTCGGCCACGATGCCGCAGCCTCAGGCAGTCAGACGTTGGAGCAGGACTCAGAGGCTGGTCCCAAGGGGTTTGGAGGTCCCAGCACCCATGCTGGGGAGGGTCACCCCCTGTGTGGCACCCTCAGCAGCCCCGAGGACACCAGGATGGCCATCCGGGGTGTATCTGCAGCAGAGACCGACAGCAGCAGCGCAGGGCAGGACGGGGTTGGCGTCCAGCCTTGCCTCTCCCCATCCATCCAGAGGGACACCCAGTCCTTTCTCCCAGTTTGCAACTGGTGGGCACGGGGCTTTCTGCATTGGAGGCAGACGGGTCCCCCACTCCCCATGCCTGGCTGTAGCAGGGCCGGGACGCCCGGCAGGGACTGTTCCCAGTGCTTGGACTGGGCAAACGGGGATGTCCCTGGGAGCGAAGCAGGTCAGGACGAGGCCAGGCCAAGCCGTGGAGAGTGCAACGGGAGGGTGGGAGCGTGATTCAGGCTGTGTCACCCCAGGCCAGCACTGCACCGACCCGAGGAATTCCCACGTGATTCATGGCTTGGGAAGTCCTGTGGCTTATCGGGACCGCGGTGACCCAGCAAAGCCATCCCGCGGCCGAGAGGGCTCTCGTAGGAGAGAAAGCTGGGACCTTTCACCAGGAGGGACTTCGTCGCAGCCCGGAGCACAGCACAGCCCGTTTTAAGGACTCGGCTCCAGCCGGGACGAGGTCTCAGATATTTTACTTTATCTCTGCGGTCCGATTCCCAGGGAACAGGAAGGGCTTCACAGCACAGCCCAGTTGTCCCCGGCTCCGTGTGGCAAAGCTTCAACTATTCCTCTGGCAAGCCGTGTCCCGCGGCACCAGCGGCGCGGGGCCAGCTGGCTGCTCTTCCCAGCCTTTCCCTCGCGCTGACGGCCCCAGCGACCCCGCAATGCGAGGGGGGCTCTGGGAGGACACCCCCACCACGTCCCCTGTTCCTGCGAGGTGGGTTTCCCACCCGTGGTACAACCCTGGCTAGATACCGAGCTCCTTGCTGTGGGGTGGTGGTCCCTTCGGAAAGTGGGTGGGTGCGTTCAGAGGGGCTGGGGCGGCTCTTGGCGACCGCTGACCATCGCCAGCTGAGGTTGCTCTGACTTGCTCTGTCCTTGGACTCATTCCCTAAATCCCAGCTCGTGTCTGCTGATGGAGACAAGCTACAGAGAGACCTTCGCGTGAGCCAGCAGGGCCAGCCTCACATTCCTCTCCCCAAACAGCTCCCAAAGTAGATCGATGTTTTTAAGGATATGAGTTAAAACCATTTAATCACAACCCTCCTGCTCTCCATTTCCTTTGGACCGCCTTGGCTTTCCATGATTTTTTTCTTGAGCAACATCCCTCCGAGATCCCGAGGATGGTTGAAAATTGAGTCAGCAGCAGCCAGGACCTCTTAGCCCTGCTCTGCTCTCTCCTGCGCTGTGGCTCTTCTGCACGGCCCGACGAGGGCAAACGCCTCTGTGCGTTCACCTCCCGAGGTGGCTGAGGGATTTCCAGGAAAAACGAGTGCTCCGGCGGTGCCGGGAAGCATCCTGCAGTCTCCCGGGAAAACAGGGCTGGGCATTTAGCCAGGGGAGTTTTGCTTATCCTTCGCCTACAGCCAGCCCCGGTGGCAGACCCACCTCCACCGGGGACGGGGTCCTTGCCACCCAGCCTCGGCAGGGAGCGCGGCCAGTCTTCGCACAGAGAAATGTCGTATTTTACCCAGCCCCGACCCCCAGTCTGGGCTCACTAGTGGTGTCCCAATGCCATGGGCACATTCATGTCCCCGGTCCCTGCACCAACATGAGGTTATCGAGACCGAGTTGCCCCAGCTCTTCGTGTAAGCCCTTCCATCTGCTAATGATATCGAGGATAGGAGGTATTTTTCTTGGACTTAACAGATAGGCCCCCTCCATTTTCTTGCCCAAATAGAGAAAGGTATTTTTTTGTTCCTCCCAGCCTGCAAAATCCAGCTGGCAGCGCGCTGACGACGCTGCTGTCATCGTTTTACTCTCTGCAAATCTCAGCTCTTGCTAATTGCTCTTTGCTCTCCTGACCGTTGCCTTCTTGTGGTCGCCTCCGCCTGCCCTGTGCCCCTCCAGTGCCCTTTGCGTGGGGCTGCGTGGGCTTTTCCAAGCCCCAGTGGCTGTTGGTCTGCAACTGGGGCCAGTCGGGGGTCCCGCAAACTGGGGCGGGACACGCTGAAGAGCTGCGGGCTGACGGGGAGTTTTCAGCCGACTCCTCGTCCCCCTCCATCCCGGCTGCTCCCCGGCCAGGCGTGGGGGTGCGGGTCCCTGTGGGCGGCAGCTCTGTTCCCCCCGGCTGCTGCAGTCCCCTGGGGACCCGCGACCGGGACAGGGACACCCGCTGCAAGGACAGGGACCCCCTGTCAGGACAAGGGCACCCTACGAGGGGCTTAGACCCTCTGCAAGGCTGAGGACACCGCAATGACCCCCTACAAGGACGGGGACCACCTCTATGAGAACAGGGACCCCCACGCCAGGACAAGGACCCCCCCAGCGACCCCCTAAGAGGACAATGACTCCACAGGGACCCCCTGCAAGGAGGGCAGGGTCTGCTCTGCAAGGATGGGGACCCCAAAGGTGTCCCCTGTGAGATCTGCTGCTCCAGCGGCCGTAT
>NW_010530549.1:0-1235 GCF_000687285.1 Phaethon lepturus | reverse complement strand
GGCACCCGTGAGTCCAAGCAGGGGGAAAGGGCGATTAAATATGATTTAAAAAAACGCACCAGGCACTGCTGTGCAAAGGCAAGTCTCAAAGCAAACACGCCCGCAAAGAAGAAATCCTTCCCGGCTTAGCATGTCCTACAAACACAGAATGACTTCAGAAAAATGTAAGAAAACACGAGCTGCTCCCCCCTGAGAGGGAAAAAAATAGAGCAAAGCAGCAACGTGATGGTGTTTGCTGACTGGTCCTGCGTCCTTGCCCCGGCGGGGGACAGGGACTGCACTCCTGGGGCCTTTGGGTGGGCTGGGTGGAGGCGTGGGGGCTTTGGCATAAGATGCCCCTGAGAGCGCGGCTGCGATGCCTGGGAAAAGCTGATCTCCCTTAAAAAGTTGTCAGATGCTGAATATTCGCTGGAATGCCACAGATGGGATGCGTTGCACCCGGGCACCCCAGCTCCCTCTCGAAGAGGGATTATTGATTATAAACTTTGCAAATCTTCACGATTTATTCTAATAATTACAGCACATTAATCATAATAATACATGATTATGAGAATGCAAAGCTTCTCGCATAGCTGCCCCCGACGCGCTGGGCATCACGGGAGTACCAGCTATTTGAAGCCGAAGCCGGCTGCTCCGCAATGCGGAGGGGGGATGCGCCGGCAGGAAAATGCGGTGCCCGGGGAGGAAGAGCTGGCCCTGATGAGGAAGGGCTGGCCCTGATGCCCCAGCTCGCACAAGCAGCTCTGCCAAGGAGGAAAGTGCTGAGCAAGCCACCCCGGGAAGGATGCTCAGGGCGCACGGCGGAGGGCAGGACCTCTCAAGGGTGCTTGAACCAGCGGATATCCTGCCCTGGATTTCCTGGTATTTGTTTTTGACCCCTGAACCCCTCTCAGACTTGTCAGGGGCTCTGTGTTTTGCTGTCCTAGGATGCTCCCAGACCTCCCAGCAACGGGAAGCCTCCAGCCGCCAGAGCATCTTGCAGGCAGCACTCGGGTTTCTGGGCTGATTTAGCTGCCCAAAGCTTGGGAAGGCAAAAGGCAATGAACGGGCGGCTGATGGCAAAGTGCTGCCCGCAGAGAAACCTTCTGAGCACGGCAATTTCCGATGGCCAAACACACCAGGACAGAGCCTGGAAGCCTTTCCCCTTTCCCCTCTCCCTTGCCCTTTGCTCTTGCCCCCTTTCCCCGTCCCCGCTTGCAGAGCTGCGGGAGGTTTGCAGAGGCTTCGCGCTCCTT
>NW_010530548.1:1753-3141 GCF_000687285.1 Phaethon lepturus | reverse complement strand
AGCGTGTCACCGGGAAGCCGGCATGTTTTATTAAACGAGTATCAAAGTGGGCTAAAGTCTCTTATTATGAATCGTAATGTCCACAAATTTTGCCACTTCCAAATAGTTTCCACCTACATATTCCTCCCACTGCTACACTGGGTGCTGGCAAACATCCCCGCTCCAAGAGGGGAATGGCTTTCATTTGAACAGTCCTCGGGCAAGTTTCACCGAGCGGTGCCAGCGCCATTCCCGCAGCTCTCGTGCGGCCGGCAGCGATCCAGGGTAGTGCCGGAGGGAGGGCCCTTCGCTTGCCCAGGACTCCACAGGGACGACAGCTCTCACTAGCTTTTCCCAGTGTTTTATCCAAGCAGAGTCCATGGTAGCCTAAACCAATGTAATTAAGCAGCGATGGGTGCACGTACTCGCCGTATTAGATCTAGGCTTATTCTGACTTGCGGACGATTCCTTTCATCGCGGCAGCGAGCGCGGAAAGCTGTGATCGTGAGTGACACGCACACACGGCTGAAACCACCGGACTTCACACTGAATTCAAGGTTTTGCCACTCCCTGCAGGCTACCAGAAGGGCGAGGCAGAGCCCGGGTTCCTCAGAGCCTACGCTGTTAAGTCACACCGAGCCCCTTTCGGGGTCTCCAGCTGACGGGTGCGGGCTCCCCTACGCGCGCCTCAGTGCGGTTGGGAAATTAGACTTGCGGGTCTCCTGGGAGCTGCCGGTCCTGAGCGCTCCTGGCTCGGTACATCCTACGCTGACCAGCACCCTCAAGTACCGCGGGCCTCAGGCCGCAGTGAGGCGGTGGGTGTTCGACGGAGGCACCGTCCTGCGCGGCTGACAGCACCCTGCTGCCCACCGAGGGCTTTCCCGTCCACCCCCGAGGCTGGTGCGGTGGCTGGAGATGTGCCTGCCTCGGAAGAAGAGCCGCCACGTTTACCGAGCAAAGGCTGGGCGAGGAGGGCACCCCGCTGCCCCGCTCCCCTAGAGGCAGTTTGGCTCCCATGGAAACTTATTTTGGCAAAAAGTAATGGGTATTAATTACCGGGGCCTGGAGGCCCTCCGTCGGATGCTGAGGACTAACCGCGTCCGCGCGGCGCCTCGCGCACGGCGTAACCTCGGCGTCCGGCCTCGGCTGCTGGGCCAAGGCATGGCTGCTCTTTCACCTCCGGTGCCGGTAACCTGAAACGAGCTTGCTGGAAATGAGAGAGAGGGAGAGTCAGCGATTTGATTACAGGCCACAGGCACATGCCTGGCCTTCATGGATATATTAAGTAAGAGACATTTTAAAACAAAACCGCCCTCAGTAACCTTATCGTAAGCTTGAATCCACAACCCATCTGTTAACTCCCAGTGCTGCCCACATAGGCTCCGATCAGGCGTCGGTGCCAGGGATTT
>NW_010530548.1:0-1673 GCF_000687285.1 Phaethon lepturus | reverse complement strand
TCCCGCCGCCCCCAAACCCTCGCCTTTCACCGCGCCCGTAAATAACTGCAAATCCCCCTCGGACACGAGCTGCCGCCGTCCTGTGACTCTCAGCCCTTCTGAAACCGGCGTCCGGGAGGCCTGCCGCTCGACGGGTGGCTTTGGAAAATTAAGCCTTTTTAAACATTCTGCTACTGCCTTAATCGTAAAGGAACCCTCCACGTAGAAATAATTCAGCAAACAAAATCGAGAAAGCAAATTGATGATTGCGTCAGCCCTAGCTTATGAAAACTGATCCCCAGGAAAGTGTAACTCAACTCTCCAGCAATCTAACTTGATGCCCGAGAATGTAGTAACTTCATTTGGATCCTCTTTTTAGGGGGACTCCTAAATCCTTGGCAACGTCCCTTAAGGTCATGAGTAAATCCTGATACGGAGAATTGTTTGGCAAGCACGAGAACAGTAAAAGGGCTAAATAATTGGGGATTACCTCTGACCCTGATTTGTAGCTCACCACCCACTGCAGGAATGTACCGAATATCTGAAAGAGCATGCAGGAGTCTGACAATTCATGGGCATGAAACCGTCCACGTACACTTGGAGTCCGAACTTCAACCGCGGAGCAGGTTGGCCCCAAACCTCATTTTTCATTAGCAATCAGCTGCAGCAAGCTCTAACGATTTCTGCTGTCTTGGACAGAGGGTCAGTGATGGGACAGATTAAAAATTGTATGTAATTTTTTTCCCCCCTTCATTTGGAAAATAACGGCTTGGGTCTTCAGGGCAGAGGGAGAATGAACCACCGGATTCAGCGCCCGTTCTCTAGGCTGGTGCGTTCCCCTGAACTGCAGGCGCAGCGACAGACCCGTGAGTTTCATCTTTTCGCAGGGTCGCTGCTGGATCTGTTCAGTGCCCGTAGGAAAGCCACTCTCTGCTTTGGGAAGTCCACTGCCCGGAGCGGTGATCCTGCCCCTCTTCGTTCTCAGCCCTTGGTTTTCAGTCTCTAAGTGCTCTCCTCGGCGGTGGGCTGGGTCTGCAGCACCGCAGCGGACCCGCAAGCTCGTCGAGCGGATCACGGCCATAAACGCCGCATCTGCAGGCTCAGACACAAAATACGGAGAAGACCCTATCGGGTGGGACAACCTAAGCCTCTGCTTTTGGGGAGCTCCGTGTCACCGACACAGTGCTGCCTTGTTGATGCTGCAGATGCAACTGGGACTTTGTGAAGAGGTTTTTGGGGTTCATAAACCTTACATTACGGCTAGCGGATTTCAGCCAGGCTCTGGCTTCCCTTCAGATTCCTCCTGGTGAGGCCGACGCGCACCTTCAGGCTCCGCGCTGGGGTTCTGCTGGCGCCTTATCTTGGTAAACGCGCCTTTTATCTGATGAGCTTGCCTCTGCTTGTTCAGCGCTCCGTGGGGAAGTGACCGCGGCCCTCCGAGGGAAGGGGTTTGCTTTGGCAGGTACGCGCCATCGTCGCCGTGCGCAGCCTTTTGCAACAGCTGGCGAAGGCCTCCGCGCTGGGGTTCTGCTGGCGCCTTATCTTGGTAAACGCGCCTTTTATCTGATGAGCTTGCCTCTGCTTGTTCAGCGCTCCGTGGGGAAGTGACCGCGGCCCTCCGAGGGAAGGGGTTTGCTTTGGCAGGTACGCGCCATCGTCGCCGTGCGCAGCCTTTTGCAACAGCTGGCGAAGGC
>NW_010530547.1:0-14792 GCF_000687285.1 Phaethon lepturus | reverse complement strand
CGCCGGGCCTGCCCGCGCCGCTGCCTGACAGAAAACAGCCAGCAGCCCCGCCCCTCTGTCCTCGCGCCGCGCCGGTGCCCGGTGAGGAGCGGAACTCCTTCATCTTACCTCAGGATTCGGATTAGGTGTAGGTTAGGAGTCTCGACTGATGCTGTACAGAGACATGCTTTAAAGAATGCAGGGCTCGACGCAGTACCTCCCTTCCCTCCCCCTCCAACGTATAGGCACATACATTTACAGCTTCCAGTGTTGATCGGGATTCAAAATTTCTATTTACAGGGCAGAAAAACATTAGGTCCTGTGAGCGTTATACTTCAGAAAGCTCAAACTCAAAATGCTGCAGTCTTGGATAATGGAAAACGATGAAGAAGGAAGGCCCTACTGCATTAGAAGGAAACCAGTCCGTTAACAGATGGTAACTAGTCATCCCTTTAGGTACAACATCGCCTTACAGGTACAGACACTTGTACTATAAGCAAACGGTTTAAATAATGAGACAAAATGGCAGGCCTTCAAGAAGTTGTTGACAACAACCCTTTAACTCACACTGTTTAATAGTACAAGCAAGGTACAGTCATTTCTCTCCATTGCAACTGGCTAATGTAGAATCAAGATGACATTTCTGCACTGTTCCATTTTGTACACTGGCAAATTCAGGCCAAGGGAGATGGACATGTTCAGCAAACTGAGAAAAAGCAAATGTAATGGAAATACAAGCACAATCAATTTTAGATATGTGAAAAAAACAGTGAAAAATCAACAAGCAATGATGTAGTCTTTCAAAATAAGGTGGCTTTTTTTCCTTAAGGGTGCCTCTACAGGATCTTCAGAATCCTAAACGTAGAAATGACAGTCCAAAACCAAAAGAGAAGATGGTATCAATTTCTCTTTAAAAATAGGAACAACATCGAGCCCTTTACCAAAAATAGTTTATTGCACAAAACTTTTCAAGGAATTCCTATGCACATTTTTTATAACCAACATGCTTTGTATGATCATAAACATTAATTGTACATAGTGTAACTCCTCCATGCCCTCATCCCGCAAGAACATGAAATGATTAACTTCTGTCTTTACAAATACAGCCTAGGCAGACAATACTGGATGTCATGTATAAAACATAACAGTATTTCTTTTACAATATCCAGAAGATCTTTCCAGCCCTAGAAATCTGTGCATCTATTGGAAATTAGGCTGCCCTACTGCCCAAGACTGAAGTGTTACACATTAGTAGGAGACAAGAGTGATCAGATGACAGCTGATGAGCATTAGTAATTACTTTGGACTGTAATTGCTTTCACATGAAAATATTTAAAGGCCTGGTCACAGCAAGTCACATGCAACTATTCACACTTCCCCGGCAAAGTTAGTAAAACATAGATCACAAGCTTTTGCATCACCAGTAGTGAATTTGTCATCTTTAAGTTAAATTTATATTGATAATACTATCTGTCCCCATTGCACCTTTAATGTTGTCATAGCTAACATTAGAACATCCATGCCACTGCAGCTCACTCCTCTAAGGAGGAATAAGTAATCCATGAAAATATGAGCACTAGAACTTCCATTCTGGATATTACTCTAGTCTTTACATATGTGAAATTCTCAAAGATTTCAGCTAGGATATTGCCTGAACAAACAGTATGAGATCAGATCCTCCCATTGCATGAGTGGATAAGGGGCTCAGCTGATCCCAATACAGCGCACAAATATTTCCAAGAAATCTGGAAGACAATAGAACGGAGCATTATGCAATGTTCAGCAACACCAGAGACTCAGTAACTAACTTTTTTCCCCATTGTAGGGTTTGCTGCGTTTTTGTTGTGGTGTTTTTTTGTTTGGTTGGTTTTTTGGTTTTTTTTTTTTTTTTAAAGCACAATTATTCAAGAGTCCTCAAAAACCCGGTGGCATCTGAAAAAAATAATGCTGCAGCATTTACCAACTTTCATCGCTTGGGAAACACTCTCGCATTACAGTGTCATTTCTCCTTCATCAACAAGACTTGGTTTAGTGGGTAACAACCACTGAAGAAACACACAAGGAAAATACATTCTATTGCAGTGCTTGAATAAGGAAAAAAAAAAAATCTTTAAAGAGACTATTCTTCAGATTTTCCTACCATATATTTGGCAGTGCTGTAACAGGCAGAGGTGAGGCAGTTCTCAGTCCTACAACTAGTTTGTTTTATTGCCTAGAGAGCAGAGAGCTGAAGCTTTGTAGAGCAAGCATACTCAGCCTCAGGGTGAGGCTTTTTAATAAAACAGCAACTATTTCTCTGGATAATTAAGAAACACAGCTGATGAGTTTCAAAGAAAAGGCCTTGCTTTTATCACATGCTGGTTGCTCCTTCTAGAACATTTCCCAGTGACTTCTGTAACTTAATTGATTTAGTACCTCACCAGATTTAAACCCTCAAGTCTTACTGTCTGTCCTTCATTTAAGTAAATGGCATGGTACTCCTGCTTATAGGAAAAACACATGGTGAATATAAAATGAAAACACCTATTGCCCAGGTACTTTCAGAAAGAGATGCATGGATCAGTGCAGACATCTAATCTGAGCACTTCCCAATGGCTCCCTCATCCTTAAAAGGAAAAACATGCATTTATGACCACTTGATTATATAAGCTCAGATGTCTTTAAAAGGAGCTAGTGAGAAAATGCAGCACTGCACTGAAAACAGAGTGCAGGATGATTACTGGTACAAAATAAGAGAGCAGATATTCTGAAGAACTATGAAGGTTTCTAACAATTCCAGCTTCTTTGATACTAGATAAAACCTTTATCCATACAACTGTGGCCAAACTTAAGAGATTAAAGCATAATGGATTCTTAACTGTAGGCAATGTACTTACTAACACGAACAGCAACATTAACGCTGCACAAGTGTTACTTTATTTAAAATCCTGAACATTTGATAACTTTTTTTGTACTGAATATATTATACATTACGCAGTTTTAATTTTGTTCTTTAACAATACTGCATTTTTTTTTCTTCTTTGAGCTTAATATATAGGCAACTTCAAGAACACAACAGCAGCGTGATAATCAGTACCATTTACACTGCAAAGTAGACTGCAGCAGTATGCGGACATTAGCATGTCTCAGTCAGTGAGTAAAGCTTTTGACTTTTCTTTGAATTGTTTGGTAATTCTGTATAATGGGCACCTAATGCTACACTAATGCATTTCTTCCTTCACCAATTTCAAAACCTTAACTTTTAGCATTACTTGACTTTGACCCCAATAAAATGTAAGTTAAAATCCAGTAGCTGAGGGGCATGAAATCAGTCAGTATAGACACTTGAAATGCAAAGTGTCCAACTGGACTAGAGCTTGAATTGGTAATTGTAAGAACTCAGACTTGGGATAAATATGGGTGGGTTTGGATTTTTTGTTTGTTTGTCTGCAGTTTGCTTAAAATAAGCAATCACACACACACACACCCCCACCCCCAATAACCAAACGCATCCAAAACCAGGAACAGTTTCTTTGGAAAAATAGATGGACTAGAATTTTTGGTTTTTCCCCAGCCACTTAATCTACTTGTACTTTTTTTTTTTTTTAAAACACTAAACTATAATGGATACAATGGGCCTGTTTTCTTTACATCTTAAAGACATGAGTTGCCACTAAATCCTCCAAATAATCCATCACATCTATTTTGATTTGTGCTTTAGCACTTAGCACATTAGGCGAAGCAATATCTCCACAAGGAATTTTTGAATGAGCAGAGGGTGGGCTTATCACTGCAGTATGAGCCACGTGGCGCAACAGGACCAAAGGTGAAGGAATCTAAAGTGGGCTGCTTTAATAATAGTCTCGCCAAGGTGCTCTGCAGAGGGGCTGCCACAGTACCACTATTTCCATTCATGGTGGATAACTTGTCATAGAGGGTGCAAAAAGTAGGGGAAGTGTGTAGGAGAAGATAAAGCTAATAAAAATAATAACTTTATAGGCATTATAATTTTGTCTTTTCAAGAAAATAATTACGTTTCTAAAAGCTCTGGCTTTAGGTGCTAATTTCCCTAAGCCATTTGTACAGAATGACAAAAAACAGTGAACTTAAATGTAACATTAAAACAATGACAGTAACAAAAACCCCTCATGTCAGCCTTAGCTTGCAGTATATAAGCATATTAAAACAGATATTCAAAATCAGAAAATTTTGATTTTTTTTCTCATATATATATATATATATTACACGCATACCTTTTTCAAGGGTGTCTACTTCAAAAGTTGAACTAAAAAGGTGCAAGAAGTGTTTGTGCAGTGAAGCAAAGCTCCCTACT
This sequence comes from Phaethon lepturus, assembly GCF_000687285.1. NCBI lineage: Eukaryota > Metazoa > Chordata > Aves > Phaethontiformes > Phaethontidae > Phaethon > Phaethon lepturus. Next base: position 10,501 of record NW_010530547.1, on the reverse strand, counting down.
GGCCTGCAACTGTAAGAGAAAAACTGATACATACTGGTCTGCATTGCTTGTCTTTACAGTCGTGTTTCTTTTGCTATAGGTCAGAGGTCATCTTCATAACTAGAAATGGCTTTAAATGAATTTTTTTTTCTTTAAATAGAGATACCTGTAATCTGAATTTCAAGATTAAGAGGTTATAGGAGGGAGGAGAGAGGATGCTCAGAATATCCAGTTCTCAGCCACAGCTAATGGCTGAACATGAGCAGAACTTATTTTTCCCTGTGATTTGGATACAACCCAAGATGGGGGAAAACAACACCCACCCCACCCCCAAAAACACACCAAATCCCAGATGTTACATAATTAACAGTCATTCCTTAACAAACTCACACAGATTGAACAAATACAGACCTGGAACCAGATGGTCCTCTCTTGACCTTATTTTAAACCTTCAGCTGAATCTCTTACTAAACCCCAAAATGAGCTAGATTTACCACTTGGCAGTCCCCAACATAACAGAATTATTATGGTAAGGTTTCAAACCAACCCTTGGAATAGCATGTTCTGCATTTAATATCACACCAATTTCTCAAAACCATGTCCTTTGCTTCTACAGGCAAAAGCACAACTCTGAACACCATTTTAAAAAATGAAATAAATAAATAATTTTGATAAAGATTTGTTTACATACTTAAAGCAACAGGAAGAAAGACAACTGATGAGGAGGTTATAGTGTCAAAGCTTCCTTGTCACTAACACTACAATTCTGTTTCTTTTCATCTACAGTAAGAACCTCCTGCTGGTCTGATGCAGTTGCAGGACTCGTAGAGGTAAGGTCCATTAGCTGCCCCTCAATCTGAGTCCACGAAGACATTGATTCATGTACAGTAATGGTGTGTTCCTCCATCTGACGCTGAAGGCTGTCCATTTCTTGCCTTTTGAAAGTATTGAGAACAAAAAAGCAAAAATTAACAAGCAGGAAGCTAACTGCTAAATGCAAGATGAGAAAATTACTTTTCTGATTCTTGATACCTACTTTAATACTGTCTAAGCTATAGCTGTATATAAGAGAAAAAAATGTCTACAGGAAGCTTAGGAACTACCTTTCTTAAATTAAAGAGCAAAACAAATACAATATGCTTAATCCAAAACCAAGGGCCAACAATGCAGCAGCTCCTTTGCTGCACATACTCATTGCCAGGGATGACGCAGCACTGTTTCCTCAATAAACACACTTAGTGTCTGCAACCTGATGAACGTGGTACTCTTGCAGGTATTAAAGACAACATGGGAGGTAGAGGTGAGGAAGGCAGCACAGAAAAATAACTAGATAAACACATTTGGCCTTTAGTCAGACACTAACATAGCAAAGTGACTAGTCCGGTAGTACAGGATCACAGAACATTATCACAGGCTCATTCCCCTCAAACATCAACTGAGGTGATAACAGCAGCTCAGTTCTCCTAATAACCTGAACTCCCTGTCTCCCTCAAGTTGTAGCTTTCCTGCTCAGAATCTCATATGCAATCTTGTAAGGGAAGATTTGAAAACATTTTTGGCAAAATGAACTTCCTCTGCAGAGATTTCTTATTAACACACTGCCTGGGCTCCTCTCACGAGCAGTCTTTCTGATGCTGTGAAGAAACACCAGCTTTTCTACCAGCAAGAACAACCAGAAATAGCTGTTTCTGTTTTGTTTGGCTGTGTATGATTTAGGATGGACATTTCATCTAGTTTATTCCCTATCTCATTACCATATAAGCAAGCACAGGACATACTACTGTCCTAAATATAGTCCCAATAAGAGGAGAAGAATTCATTTTACAGATGCTTTTTTTCTTAGACTCGCAGCTGATTTCTTGGAAAGATTTTTAAGATTATTTAATATGGTTGAAGATAACAAGTCATACTTTAATTGCTGGAGACAGCTGTTCAGATTTTTTAAAGGCTCCTTGCTCACAGCTGTCGATGGTTTCAACAGTTCTTCCAGCAAGGCAGCAGGCACTGGACAGTCAGGAATCTTGACTGGAGTCACAGGATTTGAAGAGTTATTCTCTCCTTTCAGTTCCTTCCTCTGGTTAAAGGAAAAGACGAAGAGCAGAAATACAATTAAGTGATTTCATCAATGTTATTTTTACCACATAGGAAGTGTCTCACATCACACTACTGGTACATATCTGCATTATAAAGCAACAATCAGAAGCACATTCATGTTAAGTCTCATGGGTCACAAGCAAAAGTTCCTAACCTAATGTCATCTGCTAGCCATGCTCTTAAGTAAACAAACAGCATCTAGACAGACCTACTCAACAACTCAACCTACTAAAGAAATAAAACAGGAAGGATTTAAAGCAAATGACTTGGATCTTCACAATAGATTTTAGTAACATTCTTTCAGTATAGTTAAGGGAACAACTCAGAAAAAAACTAAATCAGTTAAGTACAATCAAAGAAATCCTTTTGGAAATTCTGGAACCTGCAGGATGAGGTATCAGGACCAATGTCTAAAAGAATGAAATGGAGGCTTCCATATGAAATTCTGTCTTATTAAGTGAGAAAATTACTTCAGGAAAGGAAAGACCAAGAGATCTACTATTACTGCATTTTCTGTGTACTACTAGCAAATCAGAAAACTCAAAAGAACCCACTAATAGCTACCTTTTGAATTTATGGAAGGATGAAAAAATAGACGGGATGGAAAGGATAGACACATAAACATTAAGAAGGTATTAACTATAAGAAGGTATTAACTCCTTATTTGCCCATAATTCAATATTTAAGTGCTACCTTTTTTGCTTTATTTTTGTAAGTTAAAATGTGAACATAATACTCTAAACATAAACATTTCTGAAGTAAAAGGTGGGAAGTCAAGATCAGTACAGTTACTTTTGCCTGCACATCTTCCTGTATTTATCATTTAAATACCAGATCATCAGTTAGTCTGTATCACAGGCAGGCATTTCAGGTCAGAGTTGCCTGCAGTGGAGTATTTTCCAGCATTCTAAAATATCTTCCAATTTAAATACCTTCTTCATCTTGCCATGCTTCAGGTCTAACTTCAGTTGCTGGTTCTGCTGCAGCAGCGACTTCATACTGTTCTTCAGTTCAGTCACTTTAGCCTGCAGCATAAACTTATCCTTCTGAGTCACTGACAGGTCTTCCCTCACCATTTCCAGCTCAGACTTGATATTCTAAATGGGAAAAGAGAATCAACATGATACAGGGAAATGGTATAAGAATTCTAGCCAACTAACTTTTTTAATCTTTTTTTCAGTTTCCGGGGGAAACTAGAAAAAGAAACAACACTTAACACTGCTATTTGAAACCAATTTGCCCTGGCAGAAAACCAAAAATTAGATAAAAAGAAGTCAGTAGTCTATTTTAATGGCGTAAGGTCAGGAAATAATAACAGCACAGTCAAAGTAAAAATGTTTACTATATGCAAAACATATAGTAAACAAATCTTTATTACTAAAAAATTTATTTTAAAAAAATCAGTGTAAGTATGCTTTTAAATAATAAAAATATTGTTTTAATTATCCCCATATAGCCATACCAGTTATCCATCAGAATCTCCACCGGCTAGATTAAATACCTGCAAAACAACCTGTATCCCTTCTAACTCCTTGTGGCTGCGCTGTTCACTCATATCCAACTGCTGCTTAAGTGTTTCAATTTCTCTTTCTTTCCGTTCTACTTCCCACTTGAGGTCTTCCACCTACCGGGAAGGCGGGGGGGGGGGGGGGGGGGAGGAAAAAAACAAAACAACTTCAGAATTATCTATAGGGGCAATCAACCACAAAATCTGAAATATTATGTCTCGTGAACCCTTCCTGCTTCTAAGAAAACCTAGCAAAACTTCCATTACAAAATGCTAAATTAAAGACAAATGAAGTCATACAACGCATCATAATTAAGGATAAAAACTGCACATTAACTGTATTTACCTCTTGGCTTACTACAGGCTGTTCACTAAGCTTGTCATCCAGCTTTTTCTGCAGAAGTTGGAGCTGAGATCTGGCTTCTGCCAACTCTTGCTGAAACTGTGATAGCTCCTGGGAACGTTTTTCATCCTCTACTCTGCACAGCAGGATTAACAGACATGGCAGTTATTCAATTTGTCCTTTAATACAAGTACTTCACTGGGTAAGCTATATAACCGTAAATGACATGACAGTGCATGCAACCTGCTTAGTTATAGCTTTGACTGAAAGCTTTGCCAACACATTCACAGCAAGAGTTAAATCACAAGATTTTATATAAGAAAGATGCATGAATGTATCATTAAATAGTGCAAAAAAAATTTCCTTGAGCACTGGTAATAGTCCAGTTATAAACAATAGGTTATGCAGTAAAAAAAACCATCAAACCATCCCCCCCACCACCGTCAGCAATTTTGCCTTTGTTTTAGGAGGAATAAGGTTAACCTTATATCCATTCTCAGAGAGGTCTTAGAATTTAAGAAAATATCTTCTATACAAGAAAACAAATTGAATTTTAATATATTGTAGAATATAGTCAACAATCAAATTCATCCTCTATGCAGTACCTCAGGGATGTGAAAGACAGAAGAACAATATGAAGTGTCAATCCTTACTAGTAACATAAAATAGTTGAAATCTGTGTTGAAACTATTAAAAAAGCAGATGGTGAAGCCTAAATACAGTGTACTTCAGGTCTCACTGAATTACGAAGAGATGCCTAGAGTCCAAACATGCATCTTATGGTCAGGCTCAGCTGGGGTACATTTCAACATAATCCACTTCAGAGTGGCAAACCCAAAAATTCACTGATGTATGTTTTTTTCCAGAGGATTTGTTTTATTTACTATTCTCTAAGAACTTGGACATTTACTTACTGCAGTTTGTCTACTTCAACCTGAAGGGCTTGGACAAGCAGTTCTTTGGCATGTAGCTCTTTCTTGATTTCACTGAGCTCGAGCATAGCAGCTCTGTAATGACGGCGGTTATGTGCTGCATCCGCTTTGGCTGCTGCTTCCTACAAGGAAAAAAAAGATGCAATTTTTCTTGGTTTTATCACCGCAGGTGAATCATAAAGGGAGCTAGACTAAAGGAGTACAAAACAAATAAAGGAGGAAGTTGTGCCGCTGTTAATACATCTCTTTTTGTCTAAAACACTTATTAGTGCTGTGATCCTTATTAATGCTAATGGCAGTTAATAACTATATATAATGGAAGAAGCATGTTTGCCAGACTGCTTCTTCATTGTGAATTTTTGCTTGAAGTATCACCACTTCAGGATATGTCCCATGCATTACAAGTCATAATGGAACTTTTCTGGTAGTCAATGAGTATGCTTAACACAGGGCACAACAGAAAGGACACCTATTGATCTTTCAGCCACTGGCCTTCATGACAGAGACCCTGCAGGAAAGCAGTCTATTATAAAGCACAGACTTTGTTTCAAGCTACTTTTCAAATACTTCACATTTAAATCACCTTTTAAGTAAATAAAACAAAAGATGAGATGTTACCTGCTTCTTAAGATCTTTAACTTTCGACTTTTCTTTCTCTAAGGAAGCCTGTAAAGCTTGAATAAGTTGTTGCATTTGCTGATCCTCTTCCTCTTTCCGCTTTAGGACTGCCTGAACCTGTATCACATCACGAAAACAAACACACATTTTGCGCAGGCTCCCTGCAAGACCAGAAATGCTAGTACAGGAAATATAAACACAAGCCAATGCAGGGAAACTTCCCTCTGCTGTTCACTGATAGGTTAAATGGTAGCTCATTGCCTATATTCCCATTTGCTTATGCCCCACGAATATATTACTATAGGCATAAAAATCATTCATCTCAATGAATCCATACGTAACAGTTTGTATGTTCCAACTAACTTAGATGAGCCACATTTTCACTATTGCAAATATGTTAGTGCGATTTGTTTTTTTCCAGAAGAAAACAGCTCTATTTACTGCAAAGTTCCATTTCTGATCTCTTCTTCCTGCTGTTACACAACACACGGGAGACCCCGTTCTGAAGAAGGTGCACTAAGTTTGTGAAGATGGCTACATCCTGTTACCAGAAATATGAGCCAATTCCTCTTTTAAGATATTACATCAAAAGGTCAAATACCTGCAGATTCAGTTGTACCAAGTCTGCCTCTCTTTTTGCTAATGCTGCTTCTAGGATATTGTTGTGCTCCCGCAAAGCGGCATTGGACTGACTAAGACCTGTAAGTTTTCCACGTTCATGCTCCAGCTCAAGGGCCAACTTCTTATTACTTTCTTCTAAACGTTTTATCTTCCTCCTGAAGCCTCTAGATTCCTGAAGCTATAGCCACAGAAAAAAAGACAAATCAAACAAACAAAACCAAACAACTCCAGATTACTACCACATCTTGCTTTCCGAGAGTGGAATTTCTTTCTTTTTTAAATGAACACTTCAAAATAAGTTCAGTTAGGTATTTTTTCCTTTTGGAAAACTAAAATTCATGCTAGAAAGCAGAATCCAAGAGTACTGTTCAGGTGCAGATCAAGAGTAGTTGATATGTGTAATTTTTTTGTGCAACTCTACAACTGAACACCACCACCCTGCCCTCAAAATCACTGAGCTTCCATGACTCCAAATAGTCTCAAACAGATAATCATTCATGCATCCTCACCATCTCATGACCACACACAGCTGTTAACTAATACAGGAACTACTTTTCTCTCTCATCATCTTTTCCCCTACACAGCAATGATTCATGAAACCATGAAGAACCAGCACAGTGCAGCAAAATTAGTACGTGTCACTGACACGACATTTCCTGTGTAAGATTCTAATTTCCTGTACTGCTGGAATAAAATTATGGTACTAAAATTTCTCCCTGCCTCTCAGTCATGTTTCACTGTCACCTTCCCATCTACCATTCAAATTCAAGCAATCACCTCATCCTCAAGTTCCAGCACTTTCTCTCTGTATTCTTCAAGCTCCTGGCTGGTAAGTGAAATCACTTCTTGCAACTCTTTCTCCAGCATCAACTTACTGCTGCTAACAGCTTGCAATTCTGTCTCCAGAGCTTGAATTCTTTCCTAAAGACAAAGGGATCACAAGCATGATTAATATATCATTCATCTACCAGCAGTAATTTTGTTTTTGTTGAAAAGTCTACTTCTCTATCAAATATTAAATGAGGTGCTAGTGCTTCACGTGAAGGTCCTGCTCAGAGCCTTCCACCCCTGCATCCAGCTACTGCTCTTAGTGTATTTGATATCTTGCTCCAGTGGTTCAAGGAATTGGATTTTCCCCCCAATAAATAAATTTTTTTATCATCGGCATGACATATATGAGTAAGGTATGGCTACCCTGAAAAACTTTTAACTGTCAATGAGAAAAAAAGCAGTAAGAATTAGAATTTTGGAAATTCTTCAGATGCTGAGCCTTTAAAATAAAGCACAAAAAACCCACCCCCAAAAACCCACCAAAACCAAACACCACCACCCCCACCACCACCCCCAAACAAACCAACCAACAATAAAAATTAGTAAGGAAATCTAGCACTAAGCCTAATCATCCTCTTGAGCTTGGATTACAATTGGTAACCTGAAAGATACGAGAAAAAAAAAAAACAAACCACAAAACACACCACCAACCGAACTAAAGCCTGTCAAATCACCTCTCTCAAATGTAGTTAAGGAAGTTCTCAGTGCTTAGAGCACCGATACCATGTTTTTATCTAGCTTTATATTCCAAATTTTTTCAACACTTCAGTGCAAAATAATATTTCAAGACTTCTATTTAATAACAAGATAGGTCTATCCTTGTACTAACAATGTTAAAAGACATCTGCATACTTGAGCAATCTGGTTGTTTCCACCATCAGTGATTTGTGCTTTTAGTTTGGTCAACTCTGCTTCAGCAGATTCCTTTGCAGTGAGAGATTCCTGTAGCCGACGACTAAGAATGCCGACTGCATTCTCATAGGCTTTATGTTTTGCTTTCATCTCTTTCTGAGCACTTGTCAGATCTGACCCTAGACGCTTCATTTTCTGTTTCTGCTCAGCAATGGCCCTGGAGTGAAAGGAAAAACAAAACGTCATGTAAAAACAAAAACTGCCTGAAAACAGTTCTGAAAGATTAATTTTTAACATAGTCCAACAAAAATCAACATCTACTTCTCTCCCCTTGCCCTAGCGTCACCCATCTCATCAGAGAAAGCCATCAAGTTGGTAAGGTACAATTTGGCCCTTTGCAAGATAATACCTTTAAGACTCTTGATAACATTCTGAAAAAATACTTAAGGAAACTAAGCCATCTTTGTCAGAATTATTAAAACTTCAACATGAAGGAATATATACTACTTTCTCTAAAAATAATACAAAATTGAGAGTAAGAATCCAATCTGATCTGAGATCCTTGGTGGATATATCAGGTATCATAAAAACCCTGTCATCACCAGTGGTGGGGGTGGCAGGGAAAGTTCTCATGAATGCCAACATTCTAGCCAGTCAAGGCTAAAATTCAGTGAAGGGTAATTAGGATTAGCTCCAATATGTATGTTGTATGGCAGAGACTGATGGTTAAAAGCCTAAGTGTATCAGAGGAGAAGCTACAACTCCTGTATAGCATGCAACCAACACTTTGCCCTGAATATGACTCTTACGACTCTCTGACTATTTAAGTTTCCCAAATGAAAGACTAAGGAATAGGAAACAACTGATTGCTAAAAAGGTGAATATGAAAAACAAATGCTGTAGTTCTTTTGTCTGTGATAAAAGAACACTTACTTTTTTGCTTCTTCTTGCATTTGTTCTACCTGTTGTTTTAACGCCTCATTTGCCTCAGCAAGAGATGCCATTTGTTCCTTATCGAACTGCAAAGACTTAATAGGAAGGAAAAAAGCACCCGTGAGAGTAAGAACAAAACCATGTTTGCTGTATGTTAGATTATAAAAGAATAAGCATGAAATTTCAAAATTACTTCCATCTCTAAATAGAAACTGTTCCAAGGTTCTCCACTTCCTTTCTCTTTCTCTTTTATTTCTTCTTTAATTCTTCCTTCTGTGGCCACCACTATAACATGTATGAACAGAGTTCTATTTTGATCTTTGCTATTAGATGGAGTTCACTTTGGGACCAAGGAAACTGCTTCCTCATCACACCTCTACCACTCCTATAGCATGCTTCTCCCCACTTACTTACATGAGAGGTTAATAAGCAATCATGTGTTTACAGAATGTTGGTAGTATATGCTCAAATGTATAGACAATATTAAAGATGTAACCAAGAACCTTAACTCACAGGTGGTCTGTTTGTGTAGAAAGTTAATAAAAATAGCAATGTATGCTGGATGTAACAGTCTTAAAGTTCAAAGCTTAATACCTTCCATACCTGTAGGCGTGTTTCCATATCATCTCGTTCTTTCTGCACTGACTGAAGATGATTTTCTATTTCCATCATCTGCTGGTGAACCTGGGATACTTCCTTCTGTAGTTTTGAATGTTCAGATTCAAGTGACTGTTTTTCAACTTGAATTTTCACTAGCTCTCGTTTTAACTCTTTCACTTCTGAGTCCAGACGCTTCTTTGTAGCTTTCAGCTCACTAATCAGCTGGTCCTTAGAACTTGCATCTCTTCGATAAGCTTCCACCATGACCTAGGACACAGGAATTTCAAGAGGACAATGTCACCTCTGTTACAACTTTCTAAACTTAAGAGTAATTTATTATAAAGTATTTCTGATATTCTTTTACTCTGGGAGAAGAAGGGGGTGTCAAAGAATACAAATCAGCATCATCTTCTGTAAAATATTTACTCTAATAAGTTCAAAGACTTTTATGTAAGCTCAGATATCAAATACCCCTGTGTACCAGCAGTTCACAAAAAAAAACCCTGAGTAAGAGTGTTGATGGCCATATGGGATACTCTTCACATTCTTTATGTAACTGCAGTAATGAGATGCTTTTTTTTTTTTTTTAACTAAGCTAATTGTAAAAAATTAACACTCCCATGCACAAAATTAATAACTTTTGCCATGAGAAGAGGGCTTAACTATGACTGACACTTTAAACAGCCTTCCCAAACTTAAACCTAACAAGCTAAAACAACCTTTGGCATTAGGTTAATAAGCAATCAAGCAGTAAATTAATGGTGCCACCCTATACATAAGACACATATACATGCAATACAAATAGCGTATCAATTTCAAAACTGTGTAAATTCAGAATAAAATTTGCAATAGATGTTTTGCAAATAATTACCTTCCATCTAATTACTGAAGCTACTATAATTTTTCAAAGCTGCAGGAAAACCACAGAATCATGGAATAGTTTGGGTTGGAAGGGACCATTAAAGGTCATGTAGTCCAACCCCCCTGCAATAAGCAGGGGCATCTTCAACTAGATCAGGTTACCCAGAGCCCTGTCCAACCTGACCTCGACATCTATCTCATCAGATATTATAAATATCAAATATTATTATCAGTTATTATAAATTAACCTGAAAAATTGAATGACCCTGTAAAGTGGTCTGTGGTTTCACAGAATCACGAAATCACTAAGGTTGGAAAGGACCTTCAAGA
>NW_010530546.1:19764-24839 GCF_000687285.1 Phaethon lepturus | reverse complement strand
TCCTTTCCAACCTAGTGATTCTGTGAAATTCCATCACCTCTCTTTGTTTCCTCTGGGGGGATATTTTTAGATGAAGAAATAAGCCATACCTATTTAATGAATTAGCCATTACAAATTATTCCTTCAATTCCAGTCATCAGGTCAAACCTTTATTATTGCCTGGGAAACATAACTTACAATCTGTCAAGTACTCTAAAATATTTACCACATGAAACAGGAAGGATTATATTTGTTTTGTTGTGGAAAAGCAAAAGGAAATATTTCTGATGCAGCAAACAACATCCAATCTTCCAAACTGCCCAAGTGAAAGTTATGGTCTATCAAAAACTTAGCTGCTTCTCTGTTTAAATTAGTGTTTTCCAACAGAAAAGTGGGGCATTTCACTGAGCTTCCCCAAATAAAAAATTTAGTGCTCACTCACCAAAGAATGGAAAAGTGTCCTTTTAACCATTGATATTGGTAGCATGTCTTATTTCTCCTATTGAAATACATGGAAAAGTTAAAGCCTTATTTCTATACAGAGTTTCTGCTTTTTGCATTAGACATCTTTTGTAAGATGCATAGCTCTTTATTCAAAGATTTTTTATTCAAAATAACATGAGATTTTCCACCTAGTTCAAATTGAATGTGATATGGTCCAAAAGGTTTTAAGCTAGGGACTAGGTAAATGATTTGGCTAAAATAAAACTGACCTGAAGCTTTATGCAAAACTGAAGCAAAACTTTGTAGCTTGCAAAAACATGATTTAAAATAACCTCCAATTTTAATATGTTATTGTTGGGAGGTAAAAAAAAAATACCATTTTTTTCCCTACTTAGAACAAAGCTTGCAAAAGAGTCTATTCTATAAGGCCCACAACCTTATTTTGAGGAGCTTAAGTTGGTTCAGATAAGCATCCAGACTTTTAGAGGTTTATTTAATTGAACCTCTAAACCTTTTGAGGTTTGCCCATCTCCAATTTAAAAGTCCTCTCTGGAGGGAAGTTATCCAGCTGTAAGCTCTACAAAAGCACACCTGGCAAAACAACATCTGCCTGACAATGACTTCGTGAGCCTCACTAAAGGCTGACATATGTGCACATACAATTGGAACTTACAGCAACAAAGCGTTTTACGTATTAGTGTACACTGGGGAGTCCTGACTCCTGACGGAAAAATATGATGGCGTTTACACTTTAAATTACAGTGAAGCTGTATCCACAGATGGTGCAGGTACATGTGCTCTTATACAGATGGCAGGTAAAGGAGGTAATTTCCATAACTGCCTCCTCCTGATTTCCAGTGTTTGCTTCAATGCAGTTGTTGCAATTTAAGATCAGCATTTTTGGTGGGAGTTGGTTCCAGCAGCTGATACGGCGCTGACTGGAGGCCTGTAAGCTCCAGTACTGATGCAGAGGCTTCTGTTGACACTTCCAGATGATGAAATATCATTCCCTCTTCTCTATTACGGCACCTCTTTCCTAAGGTACAGGGCACAGTTTGTTGTGGTTTGGTCAGTTAGGAGAGACAGACACGGAGTAAGTTAACAGAGTTGCTTTGAGATTAGTCAGCTGGAGAGCCTGCAGAGCCATTACTATGTGCCAAATGGCCATGCTTTGAAGATAGGGAAAGTAAATCTTACATGGTCATGTTCTTGAAAACTAACAAAGGAGCTTTAATTCTGGAGGAAAAAAGGACTGATACATAGCCTGTTTTCTTACACTGACCTTTGTTTTAAGATTATAACAAAAATTCCAGGAAATATTCATACTTGGCCAAATTCTGAGAGCAGGACATGGTCCAGCTGACCACCGGCATCTAAATGAGGGAGGGTTAGAAGGAAATTTACCTCCTTTTAGGAAGCAGGCTTTCTTCTTTCTTTTCCCTCTAATCAGTGTATTCATCAGGATACCCAGCCTCACTCTTAGTCCTTCTCTTTCTCAACCTGCGTGAGGGCTTTATGCTTGTGGGAAGAAGGGAGTGGGCTGTGCATCGCAGAGCTTTGCGTAGTCTTAGAGTACTTAGTACTGCTTTTAGCAGGTCAGGCCTGAACTTCTATTAAGGTGACTTCAGAGGACTGCCGGGAAGAAAAGCCATCTGTGAGAGTTACTGAAATCCTCTGCATACTTCTAATAGGCCTAATCTAAACCCAGGGTGTCCTCATCCATTTTTAACGTAACCCTTTTCCCCCTCTTATGTTGGCATCTGCAGCTCATGGAAATACTCCTTCGTTTCCAGACAATGAGGGGGGGGCTGTGCCATAGCATGGGATTAACAGGGAATTAAAAGTTTTGTGATCGTTCCAAAAGCAAAGTTGTATAGCTTAGTGATAAGGAAAAATGAGTCAGAAATGTAAGTTTGCAGAGTTTGCAGCAGGAAGGACAGCAAGTCCTGCTGGGAGGACATAATCATAATCATTCCTCTGTTTCCAGGCTGGTCTTTTTTATGTTATCTTTAATCAATTTTACTTGGGGCATGGAACTGTTTGTGTCCAAAGCCTGCACTGCACAGTATGTAAAATCTGAGCTGCCTCCTCCAAACCATTTCCTGCGAAACCTTGTGTTGTGGCACCTTGCTGCCTCTCAGCCCACTTCTATACTCCCGAATTTTCCAAAAGCATAGGTTGGTTGTTGGGACATACGATGAGGTGTCACTCAAGTTAGGCTGCTGGGGACAACACTGTCAGCAGAGATGTGGGTCATCAAGGGGTACAACTGTGTTCTTAACAAAGGTACTGCTCCTAACACTGTGCACTACACGCTTTTCCTTCTTTTCTATATTCACTGCTACATGTTTTATAGCTGTTGAAAATTCTGAAATCAGATTTCTTTTCCTGGAAAGTGGTGTAAGTATTGAATAGATGCAGGCTAGACTCTGCATCTGGAATCAAATAGCCTCTTGGGATCTGACCTTAAAGACCAAGGCCAAATCTTTTAATGAGAACTTAGGCAGTGTCTTATAGCAACACAACTGACTTGTTGGAAGGGTTGTATAACACCTACGAAACTGAATTTCCATCAGGTTATGGCGTTTACACACTTCAGCAGCGTACTTTTTATTCCATTTAACTGTATTTTATTTAATGCTTTCTCTGCTGACCAATGTTCTGTTTTTATTCTTTTTTCTTTTTCTTGACTGGATAAATTTTTTATTTTAGTAGTAGAACAAAAGTTCTGTAAATCATTAGATTTTTATAAATAGTGGAAATAACTGAATAGCTTCAGATTAATATCCCAGTGTCAAAGACTGAGACTAAATTTGACACAAGCATAGGGGAAGGACCTAGCTAAAAGTAAAGCTTCTCTGTTTCGGCAGAAGGCTCCAAATCTGACTGAATAGCCAGATGAAATATTGGCCCATTCTTTCATGAACAATGAAGATTTAAATGACTGTCAACACAGCTTCCAAGGAAGGCTAATAATTGTTAAATAGTCAGATTAAGTCAGATAATGGAAAAGATACCAGTGAAAATCAGGGGAAAAGTAAAGCTGATGAAAGCTGATTATGTAATTCATAGGCTCTATCCTGACTTTGTTCAACACAGAGAAAGAAAGAGTAGAGGGTTGAAACTTCAGATGTGGACTAGAAACTCTGAGCTTCTATACCCTGGCAGTGCAGGACAGGATAGCTTAAGCAGGGCAGAAAGCATCCAAAAGTTGGATAGAACAGTTACTGAAATACTGCAAAAGATTACTGGAGACCTCAGTAACGGGCAGTTGCCCAGCAGGAAATACCTCATCACTTTGGGCATGTCAGCTTCAAGGAATGACAGCATGGTTAAAAACGTAGGTGGAAAGAGCTCCTTCCACATGTATCATTGTATCAGGACCCTCAGCTGAAGAAGATTTAAAGAAGTATCTTCTAACACCGATAGCACGGATACCACTGAGACTGCAAATGTTTGCTCTCACGAGTTACTGAAGACCAGGCAGCTATTAGCACACAGGCTGCAATACTGCTGGCTTTGGTGGTCTTAATATTTCTTTATTGAAAGGGATCAAAAGAATTGGAAAAGAACTGAGAAGCTGCTGGGTTTTTTCCAAGCTTAGAAGAAGCCAGATGACTGTGCTATGACTGCTGTGTGCTCATGATATTCATGAGACTGGAGAATGAGAAATCTGAATTGATTGGATAAGACTATGTCAGTTAAACTTATAGGAATGTATTTGTTATGCTCAACTATGCATTTAAATTTAAATATTGAAAATCAGTACAACATTTTGAAGAAAGGTTACTAGTGAATCTAGCCTCCAGAATGTTTTAATCAAAGTTATTTTAAATAGTACTTACAAAATTTATATTTTAAAATGTTTCCTGTGTGTTGACTGCAAGATGTTTTTCAGAGATTTCTTTATGGTAATGTTGAGGTCTAACCTCTATTTTACTTTTTGAAATACTGTAAAACAACAGAACCCCAGGCTCTGTTTAAGCAAGGAGTTAAGGTGAGGTGCAGAAAAAAAGGGCTGTAATAGCTGTGCATAATATTGCCTCATCACCCCCTCCACCATTTCAGTCATGCCACAGATATTTCTGGATGCTGTTGCAGCATCTGTGGAACAATATTCCAGCTGTTCTCAGACTTTCCCATTTCTGGAATCCTGCCCTTCCCTCAGCTCCAGCTGCAAATGTCCACACAATAGCAGTCCAGTCTTCCTCCAAGAGATCAGTCCCAGACTCACCAGAGATTACACCAGAATGCCTCTGTTACTTTCTCAGCCCCGTCTAAGGACCTTTGGAATTACAACTTCATTAGCTCAAAGTAAGACACCAACAACTTTTGTGAACTAGCCCTGACAGAATTGTGTGCTAAGGTCTTTCCCAAAGTTACTAAGGTCTTCAGCCCAGGTATACCCAAGCTGCAAATCAAAAGGATGTCAAAACATGCTATAAAACACATTTTAATTAGTCACAAAAAACCTGAAAGAGTTGAATGAACATGTTTCCTGGTGTGCCTAAAATTTAAGCAACTTGCTTGATGACAATCAACAGTCCTGTCACTTTCAGATGTCACCAGCCATCACTTGCTTCTGCATTACTTCGGATTTGAAGTTCCATCTGCCCTTCCCTTGCTCGGTCTTTTTTGGTTTAAAAAAACTT